>NC_136905.1:29719378-29973656 GCF_949606895.1 Notothenia rossii
AAAATGTAACTAAATTATATCTTAAATGTTTAATTAACACTTTTTTGCTTCTGGTTGCTAACAAAAAGGTAATAATATTCCCAGCAGTGATCCAAAAGCTTGAATAAATAAAACAAGCATTGCATTGTATAATAAGGGATCACACAAATGACTTCAGATGCAGCCATGCCCTGAAGGAAAACACCACGGTATAACCTGCAGTAGAAACACAACTCTTCGTCTGTCATGTCAATAAATACCGCCCTGCCCATTGAAAGTCAATGCAGTGGAGGCTAATCCTGGATACACTCGTTTGCTTATACAGGACAGGAGCAGAGTATCCTGTTTATTGTCTGAATTCAAAGAAGTGTGCACTGCCGTCCAACTCAGCTCTTCCCCGTATGTTTTATCAATTAACATCCAAAAAACCGCAGTAGGTTCTTAACAGTGTTAACTTAAAATATTCATGATTCATTACATTTTGAGTCACTCCGCAAGAAAATTTGACAAGGTTTTAACCGAAAATGCTGATCTGTTCTGCGGGCAGCAAGTATGACTGTTATTGACAGCGTTGAAATGAGGAACAACATAAAAATGATCCCAAGAGTCAATGAATACAAAATGGTAAATTGACACTCACTGAAATTATGCTATTATAATAAACCATGCAAGTTATCAGCAGGAGCAGCAGCCAGTTTTCCTACTTGAGTTGCAACACTTGCTCGAGTGAGTTTCCTGGAGAGGGATCCCTCATTACACGATTATAATATTTGGTTTCAGCGCAAAGGCTCCAAACTGCAGCATCAGGGTATTCCTCCTGATTGGGATCACAGTCTGAGGTCAGGAACACCACTGTAGGATTCAAGTGAAAAACACATGTCCGGATCAGGTTACCAGAGACTGGGGAGACGCTTAAGGCTGCGGGGTTGAGGGGAATGACTTCAGATGGATCCACAGCAGGGCAGCATGTTCTCTCCCTGCGGAGCAGCACTTTATTACGTCTGGTTTCATCTCAAGAGCGTTTTAATGGCCTAAAATGGACTGACATAGAAGGAAAACAGTTTTTCTTCTTCTGTGTGTATGACTGTGTGTACGAATGTGTTAGTTTGTGGAATTCATACGTTGTGATTCATATTTTTCATCTGGACACACAGGTTCGAATTCAGACTGTGTGTTTTGAGGACACGTGCACTAAAAAGCATTAGTGGTTGCTGTTAAACCTTGAAAAAGGCCTTAAAAAGCAGAACACAACCTGGTGTAAACCTGACACCATGAGCACTATACTGTAAGTACACATGGTGACGTTCCAACACCTTATATGTGGCATATTCCTCATGTGATACATTCTCGCCCCAGACTTAGCCATATGTGGGTGAATCAAACGAGCTAGCTGACTAATAGAAGAGTGTGAGTCACACCATTTTTAAAAAAGCTTTGTGTGCTGCCATGATGTGGATTTTCTTTTGACTCAGACTACACATAAAAAGTTAGAAATTGATATTTGGAGAGAGAGAGAGCTTTGGCACATACACTGAAAAAATAAACCTGCCAAATGTAAGTCCAATATTCTCTCTCAATTTAGCTCTGGTTTGGTCTCCATCAACTCCTGCAGGAACATCTTCTTTTAGCTGCACTGATTTTACGCGATAGTTGCTAACTTTGTCTGATATTTGGTTGTAGCATAGTGGGTTTATCAGAACACTTTCTCTGCAGTTTTTGGAGGATGTACATTAGTGCAGTGAGGGCTAACCTACAGTAAACAGTCAAATTGCAGGTCATAAAACCAAAACATGAAATAAAAATGCTAAAATGTGCCTACGAAACAATACCAAAACAGACTGTTATATGGACATAGACATGTTGGCAGGACGGTAGAGGTAAAATAAAGCTCATTAAAGTGGACACAGTTTACTGTATACCCATAATAAAAGTTACCACTAATATGAACAGAAAATAAATGGTATTTTAAAAATGACCATTCTAGCATTTATTCATTTGATTGTTATGACCTTGGTTTTATTTTTATAATTTTTTTTGAAGTTTTCTCTATATGTATCATGTCTGTTTATACTTCCTTTGTTATCCCGCCTGTTTGATGTCCTGGCCTTATTGGTTTCACCTGTTCTCCATCAGCAATGCAATCACCTGATCAGTTTCAGGTCGTATTTAAATCCTGGTTTCCGGTTAGTCCCAGGGGTGTAATGCTGCCGGAGCGCACCGGAACGCGACTTAAAAAATTGCAGTGCCCTTAAGGAGCTGTACACATGCCGCAGTTTTTGCGTGGCTGTGTCTTTAATTGAAAGAGGGGGCACAGGTGCCGGGGATTGTTGTTGTTAGCATCTGGTTAGCTAGTTATGCTCATGGATATAAAGAGCTGTTTCTACAACAAGTGTGGAGGAGAGTCCTCTCCTGTCAGACTGAGAGGCTCAGATAACTACAGCTCAGTGAGGTAAGGACTCTGTCAGTGTTTAGATAGACAGACAAAGTTATCTCAGTGGGTCTCAAACGGTTTGGTCACAATTTATGTAAACAAGTATTTCCGAGGCACACCTTTTATATGATCATCATAGTTATAAAAAAATAAGAGAATAAATGAAAAACAGGTATGAAATACTATGACAGTAAAACAAGAACACAGTTTAAAAGGGGAGTGATTAGTAAAATATCCATAAAGGAAAATAAAATCTGTTTAGAGTTCTGTTTCATATGGGTATTGAGAGATGTATCCATAGATCTCTTAATGTTGCCCTCTTAGTGCACCAGATTGATGCATTTAACTTCAATGTTTGAAAAAAATCTTCCCGGAGGGAGCTTGCCCCTACCCCCTAGAGGATGTTAGGTCCACCCCAACTTAAAACATGTTTACATGGATAGGACACTAAATACATTTGCACGCTTTTTATACGGTGGCCATTCCCATATGTTTCAATTTTGGTGGTCATGCCACAACCGTGCGTGTGCATGCATGCGCGAGTCGTAGGTGTGCTCCAGTACTTATACAAATAGCACTACACCCCTGGTTAGTCCTGGTCAGTCAGAGCCTTGTATATTTTTGTTCGTTGTGATCGGGAAGTTCTGTTCTGATTTTTCGTTGCCTTACCTTTCACGGATCAAGCCTTGAATAAATGTTTTTTTTTTAAAGTGCTCCTGAATTTGGGTCCACCCTGCTCCACCTACTGTGACATTAATAGTGTGTATTACACTTCATTTTTCTATTTACCGCAACATTTTAAAGTTAACAGCTGGACAAACCAATCTTGTGGAACGGGGCATTATATTTGCCCATATATCTAAAATGCCAACATGAAAACTGTAAAGTATCCCACCCATATGCTGACCTCGTAACCTCCAACCCCCAGTCGCACCAGCAAAAAGAAAAAAGTCAACCAACTGGACAGCTGCCATGGTTTCCAAGCAACCAACACAAACAGCAGGAAACAGAAGAGGGGATCCCATCAGAGGGGCCATGAAAAAGGAAGGCATGGACTAGAGACAGGAAAAGGAGAGAGAAAAAGAGGAAGGAGACGGGTGTTGATCCTTCAGTTGACCCCCCTTCACATAAAAGTCCAGCAACGGTTATTTGTTCTCGACTCCTCAGTCAGAGTGACTGTCAGCCGATCTTAGACTAGAGTGTGACTTGCTGCCACACCGTAAGCCAGGATCAAGCTATTTTTGATATTTTTACGAGATGTCAATACCAACACCAAGGACAGGTCATAGAATCAAAGCAACAGCAGTGCAAGAAACTTCAAGCTCTCTCTGGGTCTGCGCATGTAAATCATACCTCTGCAGCAGCCTAGAAGGACACTAACTTCATTTGGCATCTTCCTCCTGTCAATCGGCTGTCACACTATTAGATTTCATGAATGATATTCTCATATTGCTCACGTTAAACTTGAACTTGAAAATATGGCTCGATAACCTGATGGATGGGATCTTGTTTCAACTCGTCCCTGAAAATCTGGTGCCGGATGAGTGTCCTACTTGTCTGACAAAGGTTAAGAGTTCAAGAGTTGCTCCTCTGAAATGTGCATGGGCAGTATGGAGGAATCCTAACTGACTGGATGGGATGATCAGTATGAAAGCAAGACTAAATACAATTATCTAAATCAATAACCAGATGGAAGTGCAGAATATCCCGAATTAAAAGAAAACCAAGGCAATGCTCAGATGCTTATTAGAGCAGAGGCCTCCAACAAGACCTTATGATAGACCCAGCTATCAGCTTTTACTGTTCTTTCACAGTCAGTATGAAGATAATTGAATAACTACTTTTGAGTAGAAAGATGTTTGGCCTGTTGGCCTTATAGGAAAAGAACAAAACAATATAGAGTTTTTTATTATCAAATAGTCAAAAACTGGCTTTTTTCCCACTATTAAGATATCAACACAGACAATGACAATCAGGTACATAATCATGGCAAGTACAGTGTTTCTTAATTTCCTTCTAATTTTACAATATTGCCTGCTTGGTACATTGCCAAAAATATATAGTGGATGTATCAGAGCGTTACCATGTAGCTTTGTAAATGTTGTTGTCACCGCATAAAACCAATGATATGATAATCTTAATGAATCAAGACTCCAACAAAAATGTGGATTTGGAAAATCATGTCGCCCCCAATGTGTCTCCTGGCTCCAGCATTATAATTGACAGAGTGAAATCGAACTCTCAGCAAAAGAAAAATACATTTTATATGATTAACAACCCAGTGGTGTCATTAAGATTTAGTAAGCAGTAAAGATATGTTTGATCCCCAATTATAATTGTAAAGCCATGCAGCTTTAAATTCAGTGAATGCTTGAATGATGCACCAAAAACTGGCAGTTGGCATGCAGTTAAAAACGAAATGTAATGCATTAAAACACAGGTTCAACACAGCACAGTTATACAACACAATTCCATTAGCTATTTGAACAAGTGTATTCATTTGGAATTCCCTGAGTGCCCTGAGTTTTTCTTTAAATAAAATATACATCACCGCACTGCCTTGCCTGTCATTTTCTAGTTAGATAAAACAACAATGGAAATAATGACTGCCTGTGACAAATCACCTCTCAGTATTTATTCGACAAAATGATTCAAGACGCTGGGAGATTGAGCTCAGATTTGTGAGTGACCCTTTCGCATAACCAGGACCCTGGCTGTGTTGGACTATATAAATGTGTTTTAATGTAGAGCAGCCAAGCTGGAGAGCCCAGCAGTAAAAATGGCCTTGGCATATATGCCTGCGTTTAAATCACCGTAATGGACCTGGATGTGACAGTCATAGGCTAGAAAAATGAAACCATCCGCCCTCATAATCCCATAACCATTACTGGGATTGCAACAAAACTGAATGGATAGACATTTTGGTGGAGGAAAAAAAAACAAAAAACTTATATCATACTGTTTTGTTTGAAACTGACAATCTGGCCCTCCTCAGATGTCTTGCCTGAGTAATTATCTGTGTTAGAAGTGATGTCGGAAAATTGTCTCATAGGTCATATGTCTTTGACCTATAGAAGCTGTTATTGGCCACAGGTTTTGAATTAGCTACACATGTGGGTAAGATACAGTACTCATGGAGGGGCTGTTATCACATCTTGCGCTGTCAGCAAAACCAGTCGTAGAGAAAACAACCCTGACACGGTGCAGTAATAGGTCGTTAGGTAAAAAAAACAACGAGCAAATATTTCACCCTGTGGAGCTATATTTAATCTAGAGAATAACAAACAGTAGACAGCATTATCATACTTTTATGATTTAGTTTTTCTCTTTTGGTCTCCTCTGACTTGTTTTCAGGGTATATGTTTTGGATGTTTTTTAATGATCTTCCATTATTAGAACTGCCAAGGAGGGTATGTTTTTGATTAATTTTGGTTCACAACTACTGGCTACGTTTCCATGAAACTTCAAAGAAGGGTGTAGCCTGGGCCAAGGAAGAACTCATTGCATTTTGGACCGGATCCAAATCACGTGGCGGATACAATCGTTATTTTTCACTTATGGAAGTGACCTTGGTGGAGGTCTGCTTTCTCCAAGTTTTCATAATGTTTTTGTCTTCCTTTTCCATTTTCTATAAAGTGATATCACCTCTTGAATTGACTTTACCTAATGAATAGGTACAGGATATCAACTCTAAGTGGGTAACAATAGTTTTAAGTGTTATAATAATCTCACTTCTCATACCAAACCTGCAGCAATAGGACCAAAGTTCGAAGCACCTCATGTAAACAACCATGACACATGCCAGCCTCACAATGTTCCTTCTCCATTTTTCTACCAGCTAAGAATCTTAGTCAATGGCCCTGTGACAATGACAGCCCTCCTTCTTTGATTCACAAGCCAGATATGTACGCTACTTCCTGCTCATAAGAGGAATCTCTGAAAAAAAAAAAACCCGGTAGCTAAACATACAGCAGTGTCCAGACATGCCTAAGATAGCTCCGAGCAGTTCTCCATTGTGAGCACTCAAGTATGCGAGTCCATGCTTTTAAATACTTACAAAGGAAAAGGAGAAGTGGGGAAGTGTGTACAACTGCGTGCTTGTGTGCTACGCTAATGCCAAAGAATGGACCTGACCACAGCCATTAACCGCAGACACCGCTCCTATTAGACTACAATCAAAGTATGATTAGTAATCACATCTGTAGCTGAAGTTGCTGCCGCTGATGCTGGAGGCTTGGACGTGGCTGAGTAACAAACTTGTATCAACAGAGTGCACGCAAATGAGTGTTTACAGCTATTAAAAGCTGACTGATTCAAGTTATGGCTCATAGAAAAGATTTGAGAATGGATAATAATAGTGTAGGGAACTCAAGATGCCAGTGTGCACATTTCCCCGGATATGTCAAACATTAATTATATGTTGTAAAAAGGAGAGGATTAACGTTGCAGCTTTGAGGGAAAGGCTTGGGTTTTTGCAGCCTTGAATTTTACGTATCACAGGGATTCACCCAGTTAGCTACACTTCTCTTTGGTTGACATGTCTTGTTAGTGTCCGTATCCATATCTGACTGGAGATCTTTTTTCCAAAGAGCAGCATTTCTGGTTTCCGGACAAACAAATACGACAAGCCTAAGCCCATGGTTTGGAGAGCTTTAATTGTATTTATGTATATATGTCATCTTTAAGTCTGTCTTTACGTGTTTTTTTATTTATGGAGAGTTCTCAGAAAGGCGTTGTGGCTAAGCCAAGATGTAGCCTTACTACTAGGCCAAACCGCTGGTAATAAACATAATAGAACCTGGCATTAAATACAGCACTCATTCGAAAAAACCCACTCTTGTCATATTTTATATCATCAGCACTGTTGGCAATGCATCACACTGAAGCAATACACCAATAGCAGGACCGCATCCCTAAGGAAACAGGAGCGAGGTGAACTGTGTTGGACACTCTTGATCTGGATTTTGGCACACTTGGATGTGTGTGTCTATCAGAAATAGCCTGGCTTTATGGAATGGAACATAAGGAAAAAGAGCAAAACAAAACAACACAGCAACATCTCAGTCTGTGCAAATGTAAAAGCAGCATGTGTCTGTTTACAAGACACGAGCAATGATCATCTCTGTGCAACACGCGAGAGAGGAGCGAGCCGCTCGTAAATCTGTGCACAAGACATAGAATGTCTCTAATGCTCTCCGCAGACATGTTGTGGCTGCTCAGTACGTGCAGTGTCACAGGGCCAGATGTAGTGGCAAAATAAATCATGATCTTACATTTCCAGAAAAGAAGGCAACCAGGGCTGGATGCAACCCGTATAGAGCTATAGAGCTTAAAGAGATTTTTGAAGTGGGGTTGTATGAGGTACTTATTCATAGGCAGAGGGAAATCGGCATGCACTAAGTTTGGAGAAACAGACAGGAGTTACAGAACAGAAGCAAAGCTATGGAATGCTGTGGACGGTAGCAACATGTGTATCTAGCCCCACAAAAACGGAATCTCCAATCAATATACAGTAACTTTAAATATACCCAATATTTAGAATAACTTCACTGTTATATATTTCACAGGCTCAGCCCTCTACTGGACTCTATGGGTACTACCTTATCATGAAAGCATTCACCTACTGAGATTTATAAAGACGTAGCCGGCCCCGGGGCCGGCCTACCTGAATGGGCGTGCAACTTACTGTATAAAAGGAGGCCTCGCCTCCTGGCTGTCATCCCTTTCTCTTCAGCGAGCGGAAGTGAAACACTGAGCAAGACACGTGAAAAGAGAAAGAGAAAAGTTCACCGGACCTGCCCGACATGCCCTGGCCTGATCGCGGGGGCTGATCCGCACCGCCTGTGCTTCCAGTGCCTGGGGCCGGACCACGCCGAAGACGGCCTAAACCCATCGCCGGCCTGCAACGCCTGCTGAATGTTCCCTCGGCTAAGCCAGCGGCATCGCGGGGATCATTTTCGAGTGAGGTTCGGCCCGCAGGAGGAGCCGGAGGATCAGGACCTCGAGGTGGTGGAGATGGGGGAACAGGATGCCGAGGTGCCATTCATGTTCACCCTCCCAAGGGGCCAAGGGGCCGCGTTCCCGGAGGAGGAAGACTACGAGGAAGCTTCGTCGTCCGGTACTTTCGGGGTCCGGCGGCCAAGAATGTCCAGCACACAGGTCTGCGCGTCTGGACTTCCTGGATGTGATGACCCTGGCGGCAGAGCGCGCGGGCCTACCGCTCCCCTCACTGCTGCCACCGAGGCGAGTAAGCCGCCTTCGACAGGGGTTTACGGCCCGGTGCATCCGGCACTTTTGACCACAGCGGAAACTGTGGGCCTCCAACGGCACAGGACATAGGGTTGGCAGGACCCCCGGCAGAAGAGTAGTCGGCGGGGTCTCCAACGGCACAGAACATAGAATTGGCAGGACCCCGGCAGAAGAGTAGTCGGCGGGGCGTCCAACGGCACAGGACATGGAGTAGGGACTTGAGAGGGGACTCGAGAGGTGACTTGAAAGGGGACTTGAGAGGGAACTTGAGAAGAGACTAGAGAGGGAACTCGAGAGGAGACTTGAGAGGTGACTTGAGAGGGAACTTGAGAGATGACTTGAGAGGGGACTCGAGAGGTGACTTGAGAGGGGACTCGAGAGGGAACTCGGGAGGGAACTCGAGGGGAGACTTGAGGGGAGACTTGAGAGGGGACTTGAGAGGAAACTGGAGAGGGGACTCGAGAGGGAACTCGAGAGGTGGCTTGAGAGGGGGCTCGAGAGGGGACTCGAGAGGGAACTTGAGCGGGGACTCGAGAGGAAACTGGAGAGGGGACTAGAGAAGGGACTAGAGAAGGGACTAGGGAACGGACTAAAGGAGGGACTAAAGAGGGCACTAGAGAAGGGACTAGAGAGGGGACTTAAGAAGGTATTAGAAAAGGGACTAGGGAAGTGAGTGGGGAGGGACTTGGTAAGGGACTTAAGAAGGGAATTGAGTAGGGACTTGAGTTGGGACTAGAGGAGGGACCATGGCTGCTGGGGCCAGAACCAGGGCCGGAACCATGGCTGCCGGGGCTGGAATCCTGGCCTTGCGTTTCCTTCCATGCTGCCTTGAAGCCTTGTGGAGGCGCTGAGGTCCTCTAAAGGCCAGACAAGACCCAGCGAAAGGGTCCTTGAAAGGAGCCTTGTTGGGAACTGTGGCCGGCAGGGGGCTAGCATGCCAGGGGCTAGCAGGCCTGGAAACAGGTTTGACCTCAAAGCTACCGAAAAAGTCCTCCATCCACTCAGGTAGTAACTCCTTTAACCAGGGCCTTGAGGTTACTTCTTGGCGTGCCGTTGAGATAATTGACTGCCTCTCTTCACTACTGGAGGCATATCGACAGTCGTTTTTAAAGCACATTAAATTGTACATCACCTCGTACAGGCTGTCTGCTGGGTCCATCTTTTGGTTGGTTGGTTCTGTTACGGGTGAGCGAAGCAAGCAGGACCCAAATGTAGATAACACTGAAAATACCTTTATTTCAAGGATAACACGGACAAAACAGAACACTCCCCGGTGAACAAAGTCAAAGACAAACGACGAACCAACAATGACAGACAGAAAAAACAGAACTTAAATACACACAGGACTAATCAAGGAAACAAGAGACAGGTGAGGAGGGAGGAGAAAACACAGGGGCACCAGGTGAACACAATCAAGAAAACAGGTAGGAGGGAACAGGTAGGAGGGAACACACACAGACAGGAAACGAAAGACAGATCTAAACAAGACAAAACAAAACGCAGACAGAAAACCAAAAACAGATCTAGACAAGACAAAACACAACACAGACAGATCGTGACAGAAAGGGATGTGCATACTAGTCATTATATACAGTCTTTAATTAACTATTAGTAGAGAATAACGAGTAATGAATATACTTTATAGGGATCCTATTAATATCTAATAATAACATAATAAAATTAAATAACGTTCTTCAACCACCAGGTGTCCCTTTCTATCAGCTCTGCACCGTTATGGTGTAAATACAGCCTATCTACCAATTGGATCATATGTAATATTTAATGCAGCCGAACCGTGTATTACAATGCCGTTATGTGATGACTTTCAAAGACAAAAGTAAGCAAACTCGGAATAAAGTATTATTTTATTTTTAAAAAACGTTTTCAGATTTCACATCACATAAACACCAAATTCCAGCATGCATTGCTGCTAAACCATCCAATCATCGAGCTGAGGATCTTGCCTACGTCTGTTTCCGGTTTTGTTTATGACGGATGTATTTTGTTATACACACATTCCTTTCCATTTACATTTTAATTTGCATTAAAGTATTTTGTGAGGCCTTCTAACATGTTTTTAAATATAACTACGGTTGTAGTTGAAGAGTTTGTAAATTAACATGAACCGAAGCTGTTGCCTGGCAACGAAATCACACAACGTCACGTCCGTTAATTCCACATCCACACGCATGGATTTAATACATTAATGTAGCCTTTGTTTCTGCTAAAAGAGGTGTCGACCAGCTGGGGCAACAAGAAAATCGGCGTAATCGAGTGTGACTATTAAAAAATAAATCATTACGTCGGGGTAGCATTTGCTTGGCATTTCCAGTTATTTATCCAGTGGTTAACATGGGTTAACAATACAGTGTAACTGTCGCGTTTGAAGGGACGAAATCGTGACATCTTCACGTCTCCCAGCATGGTAAATCGTCACATGTTCACGTCTTGCCGTGATACCGGGTTGGGTGTGCACTGGGACCTTACGGGGCTGGAGGGCTCTCCTCGCCTGCCTGGGGGTAGGAGGGGAGAGCCCTCCACACTATAGTCCACGCACACTCTGCACGGGGTCAGTGTCCCCCACACTCAGACACTGACTGGAACTTGCGCTCTCCCCGTGCTCCTTAGGGACTCGGGAGAGGTGGTGCACAGTGAGGCCATACAGGGCTGGGGGCTCTCTTCGTCTGCCTATGGGCGGAGGGGGGGAGCACTCAGCACTGTTTTCCGAGTACACTTTTCGCGAGGTAAGCGCGTCAGAGTGTGCTCTGTCAGCCGCAGCCCAGACTTCTCCATGGTTAAAACCGAGGTAGAGGTGAATGAGGTACAGCGGCTGCTAACCAGAAAGCCGGTCAGGGGTAGTGGGGTGGAACGGTGTTGTTGGACGACAGCGCGTGTATACATCGGGGCTCCGCCCACTGTACCCATAGAGTCCAGTAGAGGGCGGAGCCTGTGAGAGATATAACAAGGGGTTACGTATGATAACCCTTGTTATATAGGCACAGGTGGAGCCCTCTACTCGGGGCACTGTCTGTCCTATACCGCTCGCTGAAGAGAGGTGTAGGATGACAGTGAGGAGGCGAGGCCTGCTTTTATACGGTGAGATGCGCCGCATTCAGGTAGGCCTGCCCCGGGGCTGGCTACATCTATATAAATCTCAGTAGGTGAATGCTTGCATGATAAGGTAGTATCCATAGAGTCCAGTAAACAGTTTTAGTTTCCATTAAGGTAAGCGTTGTCTGACAGCAAGTTAAAAGAGTTGAAAATGGTATCTAAATGCTGCTCAAACTGATATTGACTATTTTAGGTGGCTACAAAAAAATGTTCTACTGCCCCGTCCAGAGCAATACAATGCTCTCTTTGTGTGCTGTTACTCAACACAGACCATGGATAGTTAACAAAACAAATTTAAACAATCCAAAATATCCCTTTAAGCTTTGCTCATAATTGTAAGTTATCCATATATTAGACCAAATCAAAGAGCTCCAAAGACAACAATACTGAAAAGTGACTTAAAGAGATAATAGACTGTTAGTAGTAGCACAAGGGGTCCATAAAGGTTCACACTGATATTTTTACAGTTTATTTTGAGAAATAAGATAACAAAGCTTCAACAAATAGATTTAGCTCACCGCTGTGTAAGACAAACTTTGGAAGTTATGATTTGGCCCTTCCCGCATGTGCAGAACTGTCCAACACTGTAGGGTGTATTTTGGCAAGTCAAAACTGTCTCAGTATGGATTCTTTTTTACAGAAAATCAGTGGCCCCAAGCCTGTTTTTCAGGTCTCAGGCTCGAAAATGACATTCCCAGAACAAATGACAAATGACAAATGAACAAATGAACAAATGAACAAATGAACAAATGACCATATCTTCACTTCTAAAAGGGTTAAATTAATAATCTTTTTTCTCAAAGCAAGGTTACACCTGTGAGTTAGATGTAGAAGTGTCAGAATCAATATAGATGTTTTTATTTTAAAGTAAATTCAGATTGAACACAGTAAAAAAATGTAAATGATTGTGTCCGTCCAAAATAAAAAAATACTTATAGTGAAAACCACCCTTGAATGATGGGATGGTAGACTAAAAGCTTTAGGAATACAAACTACAACATATAATAAGTACCCTGTATCAAGACGAAACAAGTGAAATATCACCTTTTTAGAGAGATTTAGCACAAAAAAAACACTTCTGGGGTCATTTGGGTGGATTTTCCATATCTCTGGCCCCCCTTGGTCGATTTTGCTGATTGACATCTCTTTCTGACCATCAGAGCCAATGGAATCGAGGGGAACTCCCACATACTCCTTATTTGGTATTGTGTGTGTGTGAGACTGCCGCATAGCCAAGACCAGAAGCTGCGATAACTCTGGTGGCTACCATTAGCAGCTAACTTTTACTCTCCGATCTTTACATAAAAATGGAATTATGGATTATAAATTAAAAAAAGTATTACCCAGAAATATTATCGACCTATGGATTAACCGATTCAGCCGCGTTTTTTCTCGGTTTAATGCCAAGTCTTTTGATCAGATTGACAGCTACGGTGAGACGATCTCCCATAAAAGCTCAGTAAAGGTACGTGTTGTGATGTCTGTGTTTGCTTCCCCTGTCAAGAGTTCGGATCACTCAGTGATGATATATATACCTAAATAATCTGTGGAACCTCAGCTTTAATCGGATATCTTGTATGTGCAGCTACGATAAGTAATAAGGGTATCTTTTATCTTGAGATGTGCCAAAGTGCGTTAGCATTTTTCGCTCAGGGGTCATTTAGATGCTTCTTATAAGACTTGTGTTTTGTTTTGGTAAAAATGGTTTGTATCGTCAGTTAGCTGAGATTATTCCCGTTAATCTGGTATAACACATTAATAGGTTATTAAATATAAAGATCCCCTGAGACACAATGTCATGAAAAGAAAAAAAAAGTACCCGCCGCCGGGGACCTTGGGGCTTAACAGGTTAATATTTAGCAGGGATTCAACCTGAGCCTGAATCACAATTTGTACGAAATACACAGCAAGGCTAATGAACTGATCCTGAAAAAAAAGTTATCTTTACATTATGATAAACAATACACCATAAGGTTTTTAGATTATACACATATTTTTAATGAAGTATAGCCCGCTTAATGACCTGATGTCTATAATGTCTGTCGCTGTAGAGATGGTCTGAAAGTACTCTGACTATCGTTGACAGACACAGCTAATGGCACTTTACTCAGTAGCACAGAATCCATCAAGATAAGCCTTCAGACTGCCATTGAACCTTGCCACACACAAGGTTTTAAAGTTGTTCAACAACTTGGGTAAGCCCACCCCACCGACAGTGCCAATCAATTGAGCAGCTCCTTTTTTTTTCCTACCGCTGGTTTGTATCATAATTCATCTCCCAAAGTATGTGATGCTGCTTTTTCATCTGTAAGCACACACGTGCATGACCGCCAAGCCACAGCCGACGCCAGAGAGCTACTGTAGGCAAAGAAAACACAGCGTGCTATTACTTTCCCCCCGCGCAGTCTGCACACGCTTGCCGCACAGCCTGCCTTGCCCCCCGAAAAAAAGGAGTCTGCTTCTGATTATGTGTGATCATCCCCGGGCTCGCCAGCTACGTTTCAGACTCACGGGAGTCATTTTTTCTTTTTAAATCTGGACCCCAGTCAAAAGGAATTACATTGTAGCTTGTCTAAGCCATTGTTAATTGCACTCATGGCAGCTACCACCACTTACTGATGCTCCTCTTGTTATATAAAGTTGTTTTACTCATCATTAGCAATGCCATGCTATTTGTAGCCCACATAATGGAGACTCTATTTTCAGAGCTTTGCACTTGCCAATGCATTCAACGGTACCACTCATCTGTTAATTTTAAAAGCCCCATCAAGTATCGTAATGACACATTATCATTACAAATTAAAACATAATTTATCAATGGAAGCTCACAGTGTCCATTATTCTGCTTCAATGTAGGAAATCCCCGCACTTGGTAGCCAAAGATAAGAAGCATTTGAATATATTCAAACAAATATGCAATGTGGGCAAGCTATTTAAATAATATCACATGTGTAAGCCATGTAACAACATCTTCATGTGTTTTCACCCTTCTGTATCTGTTTCTTTTATCAGTTTTTGACCACAAAATATATCAACAAATCCTATTATGTGAACTATTACTTTGATAGATGATCTAGTGAGTGCTAGGAGTGCAATTAGGGAAAATAGCTGCAAATTGAACCCCCGTATTTTCCCTAAACATAGGCAAAGCTACGTTTTCGTACCAGCAGATTCACGGGGGAATGCCGTGATATAAAGTCGTGGAAAGCAGAGATGAAGTACACGGTGTGTGTTTGTGCTCTCAGCGGTTCAGGTTAGTTATTTTGGGCAAATCTGTGAAACCGTCTTTCCCTCAAACACGAGGAAAAAGCATTTGGAGATGAAATTCGATAGCATTCGTGTTTTGATCCAAATCGTGGGGATACGCTGACGGTTTGAAAAATGTGAATGATGATATAATGATATGATTGCCAACATTAACAAGTAAGGACATTATAGTCGTATCTGTGGAAGTGCTGCAATGTGATACTTTGTTGTTCGTGTGGGAGACCCCCTCCTCCCCTTCCTCTGTAGGGAAGCCACTGGTCAGGGTCAGCCACAGAAAAACAGTGGAAAATGATTTCTGATGCATGAGTCCTAATACTATACGGTAGCTGCCAAAAGGCTATTTTAGGTTATTTAGACTAGGGTTTCCCAAAGTGGGGGTCGCGATTACAAAATTAAAATTGAAAATAAAATAATCTTTTTTTTTTTTTTATCAATTTAAAAAATATATATTATTAATAATAACGTGTGCATAGACATTTTTCAGGGGCGGACTGGCCATCTGTATAATTTCCACGCAGCGAGGCTCCCCCCGTTGACAATCCACTATAGCGCAGTGTTTCCCCTGTTACCCCTAATTTAGACCATACATCTACAATAATGCTGGATTTAATAATGTATTGGTAGTTCCATGACACTTTTGGCTGATTGGAACCTCTAAAACAGCAACTAAATGTACCTTTTTTCTGGGATTGTTAGTTAAAATCAGAACCAGAATACAGATTGAGTAGGGTTTTTCAATCAATAAATCTGCTTTTGGTGCTGGATTATTTGTGCATATGTACAAATCAAGAAACAGATAAAGAACGAAAATACAAATAAAAAACTGAAATAATATAAAATATCTACAATTTATCTGATCCAAGTGGAGGAAGTGGTTTGCAGAAAAACTTTAAAATGTCCAGGGACTGGGCCCCCATGAAGTTGACTATATGGTAGAGCTGTTGGCCCAAATATTGTGGCTTGGCCCCGTGCGGATGACCCGGGTTCAAATCCGGCCGAAGACCATATGACGTGTGTCATCCCCTCTGTCTCCCCCTTTCAACAATGTGACTTTAACAAAGGCACTGGTAGTCTGTAAAACATTTTTTTTTTTTAATTAACATTTCCTGGACTGTGCTGAGCCTACATTATCACTGTTAACAATTACTGGATTATGATCATTGGTGTGTAAATTGGTTCATCACAGATGGAACATTTTGAGAAAATTTGATTACCTTTATACACTGCTGCTGGATATATTAACCTATAATTATATTTCAATGTTGAAAAACATTTATTCAGTTGTATCTCTCTAAATGTATAAATTAAAGCTGTAAAAACAGTAACAAGGGAAAAAAGTACAATATTGGCTTCCATAATGTGGCTGAATAGAAGTAAAAAGTATAGGATAAAAGAAAAGTACTCAGGCACACGTAACTCTAAATTGTATTCAGTTACAATGTACAAGTATTGTTATTGTTGGTTTATAGACTACTGCATGACAATGGCAATTAAAAGACAATTACAAGTATTTTCTTTGACAACATATACAAAATATCTATTATTTTTCATAAAAAGGAAGGGGTAAAAGTAAAATATTTGACACAGTATTGATACTAACATATGTTGAATGCATATTATATATTAGCGTAGTCCGAAAGTAACAGAAAAATGCAGTCAACAGTATACCCTGTAGGCCTATATTATGATACTTAGTGAATATTAATTGTTACGGAATACATCTTTAAAGTAACCCTTTCAACTCACACACACACACGCACACACGCACACACACACACACACACACACACACACACACACACACACACACACACACACACACACACACACACAAAAACACACGCACACACAGACACACGTCTCCCACCTCCACCGATGGGATCCCGGGGTAGAAGACATCACCAGTGCGGGAGGTTGCAGGAGCCGGGTCGCGTCATCCCTGGATGGGCGGTCCACTGACGGGAGGTGTTTTCCTCATTTAAAAGCACCGGAGCCGGCCCCTCTGACAAACCGCTCTGCGTCATCGACCTGGGGAGACTCTTGAAAAACCTCCTTCGGGCTGAAGCGAGTCAAACTCACCTCACTCTAGCAGCCCTATAACTGCACCAGTCCTACTTTTCTCCCCTCTCATCTGGTGCGCAGTGCACCGCGTTGTGGTTCCAAGTTGTAACCCACACTCCCTTTGCTTCAAACTCGCTGCGAATTATGCTTTTTTTTTTTACGGTGTGTGAATTTATCTAGCGCCTAAAACAGTATCATTCCAGTCTCGAGAAAGTTGCTCATCGCTTGTTGAATGCAGGATACCTTTTGCCCGAGCGTCAGTCCCAAGTTCAGCTACGGAGCAGCCGGTAAGGAGCGGGGACTGCACTTTCTCACCTCTCTCGCCGCCGATATGAAGTCTGCAGAAGAAGGTAAAGTATTTTTTGTTTGATTTGATTGAAGTTATGTTTTTAACCGCTGACCTTTTTAACTTGCTGTCGTGAAAGAATCTTAGATTTTAAGATGTGTTTACACCAGGTGCTGCAGGTATGATGTGAGTTCAAAGGGACCTTGAGCACTACTGTGTGTAGATGTCTAATCTTGTTAAATAAGCTAATACTACAATGAAAACGAGCTGTGAACTGCTAAGTCATGTGTCTTTTAAAGATGTATTAAAATAAACCCACCAGCAAATCTCTTGTTTTAAACTTGAGCAACTCACTGAAATAATATTTGTCCATTTGTCACTTTATTAATTGGTATTCAAAGTCAAAACTATTAAGGAAACATATGCAATGATGCTCTTGTGAGTTGTTTGTCTAAAACTGTCACTAGATAAATAGTGCTGCTTGGTCTTTGCTCTGCATGCATCAGGAACCAGTTAGCACTCACTAACAGTACATTGAGTGGCATGCACCCATCCACACCATTAGGTGTCTCCAGCTGTCAGTGCAGGTGCTTGTCATCATGTGCAAACAACACTGAAGTGGGTAACATTGCTAGTGTCACCGTCACTCCTCTTGATATAAGATTAAATTATTAAAATAAAAAATAAGGGTTTATGCAGATTACAAATTGTCAAAAGTCAGACAGCCACCTCTTTCTTTAAATGCTGTGTCTTTGTTGGCTTTAGTTTGCATGTTGATTCAGCGTTGATTTATCATTTTATTTGGCCCTTATGGTAGCAAAATTAGATTAGGCCCATCAGAATTCATTGATGGTTCGACTGTTCATATTACACAGTCTTCCAACGCTGATGTAACTAACTTTTTCTTTTTGTGGATTTTGGTAATTTCATTTTGTGTGTGTGTGTGTGTGTGTGTGTGTGTGTGTGTGTGTGTGTGTGTGTGTGTGTGTGTGTGTGTGTGTGTGTGTGTGTGTGTGTGTGTGTGTGTGTGTGTGTGTGTGTGTGTGTGTGTGTGTGAGAGTGTGAGAGAGAGAGAGAGAGACAGAGAGAGAGCTATATACGATCTGCGCATTCAGAGATCCCAGGATGTTTTCTTTACAATGAAACATGTTCAAACACACAAACCTTTAGCAATATGCTGATGACTGCTTTTTATCACATACATTAACTAAATATATAAATGCAAAAGACACGCTTTACTATCATTTCGTCCCAGCCCACAGTCAGCCATGTGTGTGATAAGTGGCCCCTGGGTTCTTGGCTCCAGAGGCTGCATATGACTTCTGTGGGCGACGACCTATCTCTCCCTGAGGTCCCGTCAGTCTTTTGACCACAATTCCTTTGAATAAGCCTATCCATTCTTTAGTCACGCTGGTCTGATTTATGGGGAGTGAGTGTTTTGATCGTGATAGCATAATTGAGAACAGATTTGGAGGACAGAAAGAGCATGCTATAATATGTGTGATAGTCAGTGTTTTCAAATTAACTCCGCGCACAACACATTTGGAATGAGCTGCAAACAATTGTGGCTTTAACTCAAATGCAAGAGTGAGTAATTTTCTTTATTCTCCTTTCATTCTTTTCAACCCACAAATTGTGATCTGCTACAATTTTGTTAGTTCAGCAGCAGAAGTGTGACCTGAAAGAAAAAAAAAAGTTTGGAGATCATGCAGTAGCACACAAAAGTGAAAGTCCCCGTGTTTTTGAGTGGGTGGTAAAAGAAGTCAAGTATGTTGTTGAACGCACTGATCAAGTGCACATTTGAAGAGGGAAAAAAAATAACAGCTGCAACTCTGAGCAGAGTCAGTCAGGCCTGAAGTAAGGACGTGTGTCACACGGGGTGGAGTGGGCAGGAGATTATCATCTGTTCAGCACTAGAAGAGGGTGAACCAGAGGCAAAAAGCATCAGAGGAAACTGAGCTGAAGACATACGCTTGTTTTTATGAAATTTAGCGTATAATCACTGGGGTGGAGATGAGTTTCCAGCATGAAGAGCAAGAGTTTGATTTCAGGTCTGTGTTTGAGTACAGCCTAGATGTCCAGAACGAACCTGAGAGAGGTGGGTACATTCACTGGAGGTTTTTTTTTTTCGTTATTGTATATCCTGTAAAATGTACAGTGCGAGAGTGCTCCTGTGTACTGGAGTCAAAACAATTTCAGAAGGCAGTGTCTTTCTGTGTTAAAGGCTGTGCATTTAGCATTCTGCCACACAAACAAAACATGACTTTTTGCAACGCCTTATAAGAAGGTATTTTCTTTTATATAATAATAAGTAAAAATGTATGACATGTGTCCTTAGCTTTACTGAACTTAGTGGGCACATTGAATTTGGTGCACATCGTATTCTCACATCTGAAAATAGACTCTCATAACTAATTTTAGACTGCCACATATTATGGTGTGTGTGACAGATTTGTCATTTCATGTGATGCACAGCATTGTGGTCAACAAAATATAGCACTCTGCATCAAGGGGAATGCCCTTCACCGGGTTTCAGACTGAAAACATTTCATTCTTAGACCACTTTTACCCTCATTGACATTATCGCAAAAAAAGCAGAGATGAGTTTTACAACCGTTGACGCATTAGCCAGGCTAACGGAAAAAGCATACCTGCTCGGCTCCATTGACTGAATTTGTATGTCATTGCATTTGCCAGTGATTTCATTGTGCGTTTGCTTGTTGTATGTGCCCTTTGCTTGTTTGTGTACCACGGCGCATCTGTGTGTAACGTTGCAGCAAACTCTCCTTGACTTAATCACAAGCTCAGAGCGATGCGAGAGTGCTGTCAGTTTTCCACAGGGGAGGGCCTAATTCACTCAGTGAGTGATGCAATCAATCAAATAAAGCATCCATCAGCGCTGCTAGAGGAATTCGTGTAGAGTACATATGATGGCAGGGAGTGCCAAATAGAGCCTTGGATGAACTGATCAAACAAACAGAATGGCTGTGCAACTTGCGACTACACAGCAACCACATACAGTAACTGGTCTGAGATGATTGCTAAGCTTCTCCAGATGTTTATAGAGAAGGGAGGCAGTCATTTGCTGTGGGACGAATTGGTTACATTTGTGTAGGTGTATTGTTCTAAAATGAAATCAGAGTTAATTTCAACCTTAATATAATGGTTGTGAGCATTTTTGGAAGTATGTTGTACAATATTATACTACTAAAAACTTACCATATTCCTTCTTTTTTTTTTTACAGATGCATACAGCTACACACCAAATGTCAGCTTGTCCCTTCCATTGGGCATGGGAAACCCCTGTCTGGCTACCCAGTACCACACCTTACAGACCAGTCCAGTCATCTCAGTTTCCTCTTGCCATCAGACAGGCTACAGCCTTCAAAATGATAACCATGCAGCATCAGGCTACTACCTGCCCCACGGCCTGAGACCCAATGGTGCCCCGGCTTTGGAAAGCCCCCGTATTGAGATCACTGCCTACAGCCAGTATCCTGAGGATGAGGTAGAAGAGAGCAACAGTGAGGACCACATCATCAAACGAGGCGTCAACTCCATCGTGACGCTGACGCTGCCGAACGCCGATGGCTACCGCGATCCCAGCTGCCTCAGCCCAGCTAGTAGCGTTTCTTCACGTAGCTGCAACTCAGATGCTTCCTCTTACGAGTCCGGCTTCTACAACTACGACAACTCCCCACAGAACTCGCCTTGGCAGTCTCCCTGCGTGTCTCCCAAAGGCACGCCTACGCTCATGTCTTGCCCACATGCCAACGGTCCTGTAGCTTCCCCTCACCATTCTCCCTCGAACTCCCCTCAGATAGGAGCCGTGGCCGAGGAAGGCTGGCCGGCGCAACCTCGTGGCTCCAGGCCAAACTCCCCTTCCTGCAGTGGAGGCAATGGAGTCAACGGTGGTGGCATGGGGAAGAGAAAGTACAGCTTCAATGGCACCACCTACCGTCAGACATCCTGCTCACCCATCCAGTCGCCCATCCCCTCCCCACATATCTCCCCAAGGGTCAGCGTCACAGATGAGAACTGGCTCGCCAACACCAACCAGTACACCAACTCCGCCATTGTTGCTGCCATCAACGCTCTAACCACAGATGGAGTGGTAGACCTGGGGGAGGGAATCCCAATAAAGACACGGAAGACCATGCTGGACCACTCCATGGGTTTGAAGTTGGAGCCTGGTGATTTGCTGAGTCTTGATCGGGAGCTCTGTCATGAGGACTACCCCTCTCGGATGGCCCTCAAGAAGGAGAACTACGGTGGGGGGTTCCTGGATGTGCCCCAGCATCCATATTCCTGGTCTAAACCCAAGCCATACCTCAGGTAGGTTGATTTTCTACAGCATTAGTTATGTAAAAAGTTGAACAATGTAAAACTTCCCAAGTAGTCTTTACATTTCCTTGACAACACAATGGAGCAATCACAGGTGTTAACAGTACTTATTCAAACACATACATGGTTTCTAATATCCACCTTAGAATGCTTTGATATTTTTCGGACAGTGCAAAGAAAAACCCTTTTTTCCAAAGATTCCGTCACTTTGTGCCGGTGTGCCAGATTTCAGTTTCAGTTTTTAATCTTCAAAGGCCATATCTGAAGGCAGAAATCCAAAAATGGCATGCTTTTCACTTCCACAAGAGGTTCTCTTTGAAGTGTAAAACTTTAAGATTTAAGAAATCATATTTCACAGGGTGGAGTTGCCCTGCAAGTGTGTGCCACCATTTCTATAGCAACCCTCACAAAAACAAAAACCCATGGACACATATCCCACAAATAAACACATACACTCAACTTTATCATCGATTTCTACTTTTGAGAAAAGCAAGCTTCTTCATTTTCAATTGTGGCATTTCTCCCAAGCCAATAGCACACTCTCCTTTCGGAAATAAAGTGTTTGATTAAGATAGTGAGCAACAGGAAGTAATGGTGACAGGCTTTACTGAGGGGAAGCAGTCTGCGGGTTAATCAGGCGGCTTGCTGCTGTGGTCCGTCGCGCCATCAGCCCATCTCTTTCTGTGTAGCCAACCTGATGTCATGCACTGACTGGGCAGATAAAGCCCGTGGGGGGAAATCAGTTCGTTTTGGGTCAACAAACAGCCCGCAAGTTCCACAAAGATGCCAGAGATTGTTTTCAGTTGAGCCACCCATCAGGTCAAGGGTTTGCGTTTACCAGGCATCCGGCATAGCGAAATATTGTCTTGCACATGTTTGTTTTGTTTTAGATATCACCACTGTGTTCACATGGGAAGCTCTGAATCTCAATCTCGAGAACAATGATGGTAAGCGAGGCCAGCTGTAGTTCTGAGAAAGAGATATGCTCCAAGGCAGGGTGTGCTGCTGACCTTATTCCATGGTATAACTCCATTGTCTTTACTACTAGTTATGCTGTGCTTTAGAATTATACAGTTGAATAATAATTGTATCAAAGGACTGGCTGATTGCCAGATTGGGTGGGATTGATTTTGGCTCCTAGAAGTTCTCATTCTCCCACTGTCACATTCTTAAATCCCTGTGTATGTTTCCACCTGTCACACCATTATACAAAACACACATGCTCTCTTACCCGGGCCAATTAACCCTAATTACATTTTCATTAAAAAAAACGACGACCAATTAATTAGACCTATAGAATTATGCATGTCAATGAAGGACTTCAAATGATTAGATTATAGACCTTGATGAAAAGGAGAAAGATCAAGTTAGTTGGATTACACTAAAGTGTCTCTATTGGAGCTGATTTAAAGCAAGTGTAGAACTTGTTGATGCCAATGTTTGACAATTGGAAAAAAGCAACCTCATTGTTCCTATTTAGGCAATCAGACAAAGATCAAACAAAACAAACATTTTCCATGTGTTACTCTAACCAACCTGGAAATCACTTTTGTTACAGACACAAAGTTTTAAGCACAGAAAAGGCAAATGTTTTATATGGAAGTGAATGTACTAATGTGTAGTGTTATTGCAGCCCATCTCTGCCATCTCTTGACTGGCAGCTTCCGTCCTGCTCCGGCCCGTACAACCTTCAGATCGAAGTGCAGCCAAAGTCCCACCACAGGGCCCACTACGAGACTGAAGGGAGCCGAGGGGCGGTGAAGGCGCTGTGTGGTAGCCACCCTGTAGTACAGGTATGTCAGAGACAGCCAGCAATTATTTTCTCATGATTCACTGTGCATATTTGTGTTTATCAGAAACAAAGTTAGCTTTGTGTTGATGTCATTACAGCACAAGTGGTAACAGTGCATGCTAATAGTAATGGTTTAACAACAATCAAAGTTAGTTTTTTGCTGGCTTGATGATCTTTCTTTCTCTATCTCTCTTCAACCTCTTGCTGTTTTTTTTTTGTATACACACTAATGTCCATGTGTTTGTGTATGTGCTTGTACGCTGTGTTATTACTGTTCCTCTGAAACCAGGAGTCAATCTACTGTTGCAAAATGTCTCCCTGACTAGGAGCAGTGCGTGCTGACTCAATTAGTATAGAGTCGGACCATCGCCTCTCACTGTTGAGCACCTAAAGAGCACACAGAGTTTCTTTCTCTGCTACACTGTCATCATAATGGGTTGACATCTTGGTTAAGTTTACTCAAGGTGGGGATCTAGTGGTGTGTGTCCTAAAGGTTGGCATCAATTGGCCTTTTTACTGTCGTCAATTCAAAATGAACAGCATTAGGTGAGCATTGCACCATAAGATTTTTCTGAACCAGTAGTGACTTATTCAAGTTGGTGGTCCATTCATGTCAAAGACTTCTTAGCATTTAATGTTGTTTGTAAATAGATGTTGTCAGCCGATCCTGCTGTTTTCAATGTCAAGCAGACTTGACAGCAGTTGGCCAACGTGGTGTTATGAAAAAAGGCCGGTCAAACTTCAGGTTTTCTCTGTAAATACAGGTATTTTTTCCCCCTCATTATAAACCACTTCATTTCCACATTTGAATGAGTCAACATTTTGACCTCTCTCCTCCCCATGAGGATGACCAGACTGGACTTCATACACCGCTGTTGCAGGTGAAGCTGGTCCTAATTTAGTTCACTTTCTGACTCACTCTAAAAAGGAATGAGTAATCATCTTGTTCCCTTTGCATACACAGTGTTGAACTGATTTAGATCGATGACTTGGTTGTTTATTTCAAACTACAGAGGCAATTTATTTTGCGAAGGATGTTTTCAAGTCTTACTGTGTATGTCGAGCCATTACTATTAAGTGGTAGTCATCGAGAAAATATGACGACAGCTGCTTTTTCTTAACACCTCCACTTGCTTGCATAGCTCATGCTTTACTCTTACTTTTCGGTGAAGTGTGATATATGCGTCTGCATATGCAGTCAATTGGAGTCTTGAGGATTTCCTAACAGAGGGAACCCCTGGAAGCATTGCAATTGTTGAGAGATAAAAGGATTCCGGGATTAGGCAATCATCTGTAAATGCTAGAGGGTTACATATAGATGGAGACATGTAGCTTTAGGAAGTTTGTTTGCAAAGTTTTGGAAAACAAATAATCTGACTGTAGATTTCTCTCTTGCTTTCTCAACTAGCTTTTGCCCAAAAACTAAAAATGAACTCTATATTCCAGAGATGTAGATCTGCAAATGGTCTGGAGTTTACCTTTCACACTTGTAGCACACAAAAAAAGATTGTCTGTGCCAGATGTGTTTTCATTTACCGGAAATACTCATTTTGGTTGTGCCAAGGGATGGCTCATGGGTATAATGTGCAGGAAGCAAGATTACAATGCCTATTACACTGCTGTCATGTGATGGGTTTGTAATGTGACCAGTCTCCTTCCTTTTGTGATGAGATTGGTGAAAGACGTCCCTGAATCTCTTTTTCTCTTTATTTTACTTTTTGTTGGTGTCTTGGTGTAAATGACGTTTTTTCTTCACCTTTGTACAGTATGTTTGTTTTCTTCCAGTTTCACATCAGCCATTATAGAAACGTCATCAACAAGTCCATTCAGGCAATGAGCGTCTCTATTCACACATGAGCTCAATCAGACATTACGCAGACCTTTTGTACCAGGAAGCTGGTAGGATAAAGTCAGTTTGATGTCTGGTCCAAATGGTTTAGACATTTGCGTTCTATACAGCTCCTCCGGGTAATGCCTAGATAATTTAATGGTTGCACTGCAGTAAAATGCTGTTGTCTTGGAGGATAGAGCATGCTATAGTCCCCAGTGCCCTGTGGTAATGAGTGGCAGGCGCTGGATGGGTTAGGTGCAGTCAAGGAGAATAAGTCAATAATGACACAGGGACAGGAGTGTAAGGAAGCAGCTAAGGAAGTGTGTGTGTTTGTGCTCAAGACTAGAGAGAAAGAGAGGGAAGGGGCAGAGGGAGTCACCAGGCAGCTGGGGCTTGGCTTTGCTGCCCCTGGAGATGTTCTGTATCCTGCTGATTAGGGCCTTGGTGGCACCGAGGTTGGGGGGGGGTGGTGATGGATAGGAGTCAGAATCACAGCACCCATCGGACACCACCTCCCCTTTCCATTAACTGATGCCTTCTTCTCTCCCTGGGGGGCCCGAGGATGTCATTTCTTGTGAACCGTTCATCCTTCAACCATTTCCCAAACCCCACACAAGCAGGCCTCCCTCGGTTGAAGCCCAGTCATCCACAGCTCTGTTGGGTTTTTTTAAGCTCATGGATGATCAGACATGTGCGCCATGAGTGATGGTGACATGTGTGTTGGAAAGCAACAAGCGATGAAAAACAGAAGGTTGAAAAACTCAAAGGGATACACTGTTTCTACTGTTCCCCAGAGAGACAAATAATCAAACCAAGATGCTGCTCAATTACTGTTGTTGTCTTGTTTTTGAATAACGAGCGGAGGTGTTTTCTTGACAAACGCACAGGAAAGTTTAGCATCAGTGAGGTCTGACATCATCCTAAACTGAAGCAGATCAACCACACCATGTGGGTGGGTGTTAGAATGGAGAGTCTGCTCTCCAGCCACACACCGATGAAAACCTAGATTATAGGTTACCCTGCTGCTGCTTGCACCGACTCCCTGCGCTTTCTGTACCAAATGTCAGTCATTTATCCAGGTCTCGCACTTTTTCCTTCGCCTCCCTTCCTCTGCATCCGCAGCCTTTTAACCCCCTCTTTCCCTACTTTGTGACCCCGCGGCTGCTTTTCCACTTTATTTACTGCAGCAGACCACAGCGCCATTAAGGGGATCTATGGTACTCCATTGGCTCCCCTTGCACTGTTCCAGACTCTCCCCTCTTTAACCACAGCTATGCCAAACGTCAACAGGATGATTTTCGAGGCCATGCTCAGGAAAAAAACAACAACCTGATGTACCTACTCGGAATATCACCACGACTTTGATTGATGGGTTTTCCAGAGAAGAATGGTGGGGGAAATGGTGGATTTGTGTTGTATTACGTTCACTGAGAATATAGTGACCCAGAAAATGACCTCGCTCTGATCTAAAATATGGATTCAGTTTAATATGTTGCAAAGCTGTCCGGATTCAATATAGAGATCCACCAGACTTTTAGTGGCAGCAGACAGCAACACCTGTGGAGTATTAAACATATCGCGAGGCGCGCAGCACACTCCTGCATATGGCTAGTTCCTATAGGATAATGACTGGCCTATAGGGCTTTCCCCCTCACGCATACACACACTCAGTCTCTCATTAAGTCTAAAGCAGCAACAGACATGGTGTAATTTCAGCAGGATGTGGCCATCATCCCTATTAACGTGTGCGTGACTTAATACCCATCTCACTTCCTCTGCAACTGTATGTAATGCACATCAACTTTGCAGTATGTTTCCGCCACGACGACATGAAAGACCTTGGCAGGCATGTGCTCGGTTCTTTCGCATGTGCGGTTTCACCTTCGGATCCGGTGGCTGCGTAATGTCTCAAACTAAAGTCCCTGATCTACAGCGTTCTATACTGTAGCTGCTAATTGCTCATTAAATCCACCGCCGCCTCTTGTTTGATATTCAGAAGGCTTGGTGTACCCTGTAGTGCTGTAAGAGCTTAGCCGGGGCTGTTATTTGTTGCCCAAAGGGGTATTTATGCCACTCTTAAATTGTGGTCACTCCATATGCAGGGCTTCCCTAGCTCTGGTATTGGGCTACCACTAATTACCAGTTAATGGCAAGTGGAAAAATTGGAGCGAAATGTGCATCATTTTCACTTTGTCTGAGGTGATAACCAGACAGCCCACAGATGTATGAGGTAAGACACTGGTGGGTAGTCGTGCCATTGGGGGGCACAGGATCTTTAAAGCTTCATGTTACTGAAATACTTGGTAGGTTTGGATGATATTTCCTATGGTAGCAACATAGCCATCCTTTTTATATGGAATTTGGAGCATCACTGGTCTAGACATGGGATAGTACTTGAAACTATGCCCTCAATGACATAATACTAAAGTGCTCAGTTCAACAAAAACTTTAAACTGTTTGGTGGCTTTTAAAAAGGAGCAGCCTTCAGAGCTATGGAAATGCAGGGCATTAAAGGACTGCATATGTTGCCTTATGCATTCAATATGAGGCACTGGAGACATTAGCAGGGCGGGAGGGTGATGGAGTAAAGTCTATAAAGAGAGACAACTTGGATGAGTGTACATTGAATTTGATACAGCAAAGGCTGGCTATGTGACTGTCAGCACTTGACAGAGAGAGGGAGCGTGATAATGGGAAAAAGCCAGAATCTGCAGTTGTATTTCTCCTCGCCTGCTTCAGCTCCCCCCAAACCCACCTCCCCTCTGCTGCTTCCAGTCGTCTTCTGCTTCTCTTCTCCCCAAAGCTCGGCGCCACGTGGACCTCTACGAGTCATGACATTTCTCCAGGCAGTGATGAAATCACTGCAGAGGAATAGGAGAACTGCAGGCCTGTGGAGTGTATTCACACTCAATTTTTAGCAAGGCCAGACACATCTAATTTACCAGAAAGTCACATGTTTCAATCCTTTGTCTGAACTATTGAGACCAGGTGCAGGCAGCATTAAGACTGTCACTTTCACTAAAGAAATGTAGGGATTAAATGTGTTATGCAAATATATGTTTATCTTATGAAAAACAACCTGTGATATTTATCACAACTGACTGAAGCAAAACAAATTAACGGGCTATATCCCAAGGGCTGAAATTATCAATGAAGATGATGGATCTGTAACGGTCCAAAGGCAGTGGGAGATGAATGGTGGAAAGTGACTGGGATGCACCCTGCTCTCCATTTTTAGCTCGACACCCCTCCACATCATCACAACTGACCCAGACAATGCAGCTGCAAACAATTACACAATTAATGCATCAGCTGCCATACCCACAATGTTTTACTTGAGCCTCGGCTATCAGAAATGGCCCGTGCAGCAGAGGCTTGTGGTGGGAGGTGTAAATGTATCTAGCTGACACAGTGGCAGAAGTTGGCACCCTGAAACAGCTGTGAATCAAGCCTTGATTCAACTTCGGTTTAGATTATCTCAGAATAAATATACAGTACGTGTGCCAGACAGGCTGCAGTTGCCGCTAGAAAAGCTCATCTGGTCAAAATTAGCTGTGCTCTGGGCCAACCTCACAGGCTGACACAAATACAGAGCTGAAATCACAGGTGTGTGTGTGTGTGTGTGTGTGTGTGTGTGTGTGTGTGTGTGTGTGTGTGTGTGTGTGTGTGTGTGTGTGTGTGTGTGTGTGTGTGTGTGTGCGTGCGTGCGTGCGTGCGTGCGTGCGTGCGTGCGTGCGTGTGTGTGTGTGAAGCCTCTGTCCTCAACCCATGCTTTAAGTTTATGACACTATCTCACTATCTCTACTTTTTTCCCATATTATTCCCCCTTTGAGAATAAAATGAAGAAGTACGTTTTGTGCTCTGCTTGTGGTGTGCACTTGAGTAAGCATTGCAGGAGTAGAGCAGAAGCAAAAGGGGGTCTTAGGGGAAGGGTCAGAAGAGCACATATGTTAAAGGATCGGGGGAGGTCGCCCAGGGGGGACTAGACCGGCTTTCTTTGCAGCTGGGAAGACCCGTGTCACCAAGAGGACTATCTGACCTCATTAATCACTTCCTCTCCTGCATGAGGTCACTACTGCTTTGAGTGCGGACGCCACCATCATAGTGCGCTACCGCAAGACGGGTGAAGGGATAAAGACCTCTCCTCCCTCATGCCTGACTTGTGGGCCTCCTTACAGCCACGTGGCGGCTGATGTAATGTTTGGAGGTCACCAAGATATCCAAAGGAGTCTACTGAGGCATAAGTGACAGGCGACATGGCTTTGTACCGCTGCTGCCTGCATTTTATTAAATCATATGGGAACGTCATGCAATTTAACGCTCTGGCATCTTAGATTTGTAACTCGTGGTCCACCATAGTGCTCTCACGAGTCAATACACAAGTAACTGGTAGCATGTGTGGCTATGGATAATTACCTCTGGTGACACCATAAGTAAAATATAACAAGCAGAGCGGGGTCTGCCGGTGAGATCACCGCATAGATGAAGTGGTCCCTTGGGATGCCAAGACTTCAAGAAGCTCCTGACCTCGGCCTAACTCACTGATGACTAGCATGTGTGACGAGCTCACAGGTCAAGACAGCTGCTAGAGACACTATGCGGAGCTGAAGAGGAAAATAGGACGGTTGGAACTGGAGATGAACGGCAGCCATAGTTTTACCTCTCCATTTGCACTTCCTTGATATCTGAATCAAAGAAAAGCCAAATAACTGCTGGTGATGAGATTATTGAGACATATGGATATATGCTCGACTCCTGTGGCTAGTCATACCCTATTTTTCTTCAACATGATTAAGACTGAAAATGGTTCTACTTGGAAGTAGAAACACATCCACTGCCTTATCCCAAATCCAGATGATCTGTCATCAAGTAAGGCATTTAAAAGAACTATAAGGCCAACTGTAATACAGTATGCAGACAAATTTGTTCTCTAACCAAAGACATCAGGTGTCCATGACTCTGTAGCACTAATTTCCACAGAAGACTAGTGTCGAGTCCTACACCGACCTACCTCTTCCTCTTGCCCCCATATCTAACCGCATTCACAAAGGTGATTATAAACCAATTAATCAGATTATGTCATAGGGTCCATGTGGTCTGCATTTTGTTATATGACTCAGTCTGTTAAATAAACAACAGGGGTCTTTTATTCCATCCGACGGTACCACTGTTTTCACTCGGATGGAGTTCGAAGAAAATTGGTCTTAGCGATGCGCTTGGGTAATTGAGCCAATTTGTGGGAATTTTCAGATGGCCATGGCTTTGCAAGCCTGGTCTACAGTAAGTGATCCCTCACAGTAAACGTCACATGTGGTCAAGTAGCCACCTTGATGGATCTAGATCCACCACTCGGTTTTAAACAGATGGATTCTGTAGTTTTCTAAAATGTTTTATATTTGGAGAGATTTTCAAGTCAAAACCAACATCTGCCCTTCTGACCATATGAACACTTTGCACTGCAAAGAGCAAGCCTATCCTGGGAGGTCTGCAATTCCAACAGAAATCCACACATTTTCATTGGCAAATTTTTCTGGTCAGAAATCACTCACAAAGTATCGGTTGTACTTCAACCACAATTTGGATTTTGCAACCCCGTCTCTGCGTTCATACTTTTGAACCATTACACACTTGGTTAAATCATAAAATATTGTTACTTTAGCAGTCGGAGAATTATCTGAGTGATGCTGAATTTAAATTGGCAGTTACCTCAGTATATACTTGAAGTGCCGTTGAACCCCAAAAGTCAACAGTACTTTTCAAGCCATGCATGGCTATGGAGTTTTTCTTCTCCTTTTTTAAAGATTTGATCTTTTTATTACTTGAGCAGTAGCGGCTAATGGAGGGCTTCAAGAGGAAGTGGTAATTGTTTGAAGTGGTGGTTCTGATACAGGAGTCTCTTTCATCACAGTGGGACACCGTCTCCGAGCTTTAATGGAAATCATAATGCATGTTCATAATGGTCCAAAGGTAAATGGGCTGGGTCTCGTCTGCATACCAAACTCCACAAAGTGTTTTGGTGTTATTATATTCAAATGTTAAGTATGTTGAATTTGCAAATATTCAACATACTTGAATAGAAACATAAACATGTTTTCTGTATACATATACAGTACATGTTTTCTGGATAGAAACATGTTTGTACTTTGTTTAAAGCCATGATTCTGGTTCTATCTTATTTCCACTTATTACTTTAAAGTTGGTTAATCTCTGAATTTGGAATTTCCACCTGTAGCCCATACTATTATCATCCCAATCTTTAGTTTTTAATTTTTTATTCTGCTAGCTTCTCACAATAAGATAATATATACATATTTTTCAAAAGCCACTTCACACTCTGAGAGCCTCTTTTGAATACTTTACCCTCTGTAGGCATTACAATAACATCAGCAATTTTTTAATTAACAGTAAAGTGATGTGATGCCCTCCATCAGTGTCCATGTCTCTGTACCGAAGAGACCATTACCCCAAACATACTGAGACATCCAAATACTTGTTTTTAACTTTCCCCTAAAGGAATGCAGAAAGCATAACAAAGACCACTGAAAAAGGGTCTCTAAACCAACCAAAAACAAACAAAGACAGGGGGCTTGTTCTCAAAGACCCTCTACCTTGTCAGAGCTATTATTAAAGGCCCCTTTAACTAACAATAGCCGATGTGCATTCAATCTGAATTTCCTAAATTAGGGGTGGCCTGAGATGGTGGTCTTAAAATCTGATGTTGCATCTCACCTGGTTCTCTTTGTTCTCCCGCCAGCTATATGGCTACATGGAAAGCGAGCCGCTCACACTGCAGCTGTTCATTGGGACCGCAGACGACCGCCTCCTGCGACCACATGCCTTCTACCAGGTTCACCGCATCACTGGCAAAACCGTCTCCACCGCCAGCCATGAAGTCATGCAATCCAACACCAAAGTTCTTGAGATCCCTCTGCTGCCCGAAAACAACATGAGAGCCATGTGAGTGCTATTAGACCTCCATAAGTCGCCTATCAATCTTTTTTCTTTTCCACTGGTAAAGCTTTCTTTAAAATAAACCAACAAAAACACACACTCTTCTTTCTCTCTCAGCACCTTCCTCATTGCTTTAGCTCTACAGAATACCTGATGATAGGTACATTACAGCACACACTTCAGAATAGGCCATTAAAAATGAGGAAGAGATGAATGATTCTATGGGAGGAAAACAAGTTCATGGGTGTGCAGGAACTCAAAATGCTTTTGGCTTGGTGAAATGTCCCTCTAGGGCCCCATATGGTCAAAATGTAGACATTTCATTCTCGTAAGAAATAGAAAGCAAGTAGCTTTCATTACAAGCAAAATGTGCTGCACAGCACATAGTCAACCATAGTAGGCACAAACAAACCATTTAAAAATATTTGTAATGTTCGACGAAGAAATCATAGTTTATCCAATCAAATATTTATTTGATATTTAAAAAAAGAAAAATGTCATGTATAGGCCTACTCTATAGCTTTTTTTTCTTCTTCTCACCTTTCTTGAATGTATTGATTTCTTAATTTGTTTGTTTTATTTTTTAAATCCAACATGAAATATTTCCAACAGTGGACCAATAAACATGTATAAAACAAGTGATAGGGTATCTCCAAAAGTAGGCTTAACAAGACTAGAGCTGGTTTTTCAGTAAGATGTAGTCTAATAACATAGGCTTAGCCAATGTTAGCAAGTTGATTGTATTAGAAACACCACAACTAAACTAACATGATCTGCAAAAAAAATGTTTAACTTATTTTTGAGTATTGTAAATTATAATCACACGTACAGGCAATTGGTTCTCATTTTGTCTTGTCATAGTAGGAACAATACAGGTTTTGCTAATATCGCAAACGATGGTGTCTTCACTTTATTAGACCTTCTTCACGGTAGCCATTTTGACGTGACAACACAGGTGTTGCTAATTACAGTAACGATGGTGCCTCAAACTGTAATTGTGCTAGAAAGTAGTGGCAGTGTGACAGCGAGCAGCTAAACACAAAATGAACAACTGGTAGAAAATAATGGCAGTCTGTAACACCATGACAACAAAAGAGGACAGAGTAGGCCTATGTGAGTGTTAAGTTATCAATTTATTTTATTTTAAGCAGTTGTAGAAAAAATAAGCTCTTGTCTTTCATCTATTTAAACTTCAACTAACTAACAGCAGCATTGTTAGCTAACTCTGAAGCACTGAAATGTTAGGCTAACAAACCATTAGCCTACCATTACCGGCTTATGCTACTAGCTTATCTTTGTTTACCAGCACACAATACTAATATTCAGTGCAGATGTTTGCTCATTTTCTGCTATGTGCTCAACCAAAACATTATCAAACATTTATTTGACTCTTTTAAAGTTTGTTTAGCAACTCATGTGGCTTACCTTGGCCCCCCTTTAAAAACATTAGCATCGTTTTGCTAGGCGGAGGTACATTAGCTTTGGCCTCTCTCATTCTTTCAGACTAGCAGTAATTCAAGGGACCACGCTCAACAGTGTGTCAAGGCAGTAGCTCCCATCCTGGGGCTCCATTTAGACTAGGCTGCAGTGAATTATTTTGGACTGGGGCCCAGAACTCTGGCTTATGGATAAAACGGCTGTATCCAAACATAGGTTACATAAGACTGTTGCCTCTCTCTGCACATAAAGTTCATAATTCTTCTAAAATCTTAAAATACATTTGTAAAAATAGTGATTTACAACATCTCTATCTTATTGTCATGTTTGTTTAAATTCAAGAGATTGTGAAGATATTTAACGGACATACAAGTTTCCTGAATAGGCAGTGACCTTCTTGGGTTTAGCATGGATGATTTTAATATTTGTACTGCATTACAATATCATTACCAACAATACCACAATATCCCGTATATTGTATCATATTTAGGGGCCCTTCTCACACATATAACTTAATGTATCCCTTAGGATAAATATGATACTGAAAAAATATTCAAGAGGAAGTTTGTCGTCAGCACACGCTAAAGGAAAAGGAGTTCTCTCTTTCTCCCCCGACTATCTGAAAGGTCAAAGAAGAGCCTTTAACTGTCTCTTTCCACTGAGCTGTTTAACAGTTGTCTTGATAACGCAGCATCCGTCTCTCTGCTCTTGTGCCAGCAGTCATTTGCTTTCTGTGTGGGATAGAGAACTACATTCAAACTTGGAGACAGTTTCAATCTGTCTTTCTTTCTTATTCTAGGAAATGTACACATATCAGTTAATTTAGAACACTGTAGTTTATATCTTCAATATGATTACACATACCTATAACCTAATCAGCAAGGTGATGCTTAGAATCTGTTTTGACTGTTCGCCCTACAGTTACAGTATGAAAGGGTTTTGTAGCTCACATAATGTGAATGTCTTATTACTGGCAGAGAAGACTAGTGTAAACATTTACTTGCTGGAGATCCATCCTGTGTTTATTTTAAAACTACATGCACCACCCAACACTTACATCATGCAAGGCTGATAAGGAGTGTGTAGCCAGCATTGCATATTATTTTTCCTCACTTCTTTTATTGTCCAAACCAAATTCAATGGGAGAAATTAAATGGTGTAAAACCTGACATTTACCCTTTTCCAGGAATCGTGACAAAAAGGCTACCATGTTAAATATCTGAAATGCCAAACCATATCCCATTCCCTAACTTTTTTACCATGTCTGAAAATGAGTGCCTTTTTTCCACAAAGAAAATGGAAAGAAAAATTCACCCCTTTACCTCCCAAATGTGAAATGAAATAAATAATGACAGATGGCTGAGAAAGAGTCTAATGCTCCACGTGGCAATGATAAAAATAGAGTTTTTACACTAAAGTGTGAGGCTACGATGGTGTGAAGGGAGCAGAGAAGCTGAAATAAAATAGAGCCATAAAGAGATTCTGTGTATACTGACAGCAGCTGATGGGACATTGTTTGATAGTGGTAAACTGTGGTATGCTCAATTCAAAGGATTCCTACTGAGAACTGCTAATTATTGGACCACAATGATCTTATAAAACTATAGTCATTAATGTCAACTTGGTCTTTGATGAAATGCTGGATTAATAATGACACAGTTCAATAGACTTCCAGTGCATGAACTGTTACACCACTAGAGATACTGCTCGTGTTGCTGCTCAATGTCTCAGTTTAAACAGCCATAGTCAAGGAATCAAATCTTCTCCCATTTCAACCTTTGTCCATACAGTACCTTTAAAAAAAGAACCTCATCTGACCCAAAAAACATAACTTTTAAACTATCTTGAATCTACAGTATGGTGTCATGTTTGAAATATGGTGTTAAATGTTGCCTTTCCCCATATCTGTCCAGAATTGACTGTGCAGGGATCCTGAAGCTGCGTAATTCGGACATTGAGCTTCGTAAAGGTGAAACAGACATCGGACGTAAAAACACACGGGTGAAACTGGTGTTTCGAGTGCACATCAACCAGCCCAACGGCAGGACATTGTCGCTACAGGCTTCCTCAAACGCCATTGAATGCTGTAAGTGTACATAAATAAACTTGCATTTCACTGGCATGCCTTTTCCCTTGGCTTCCCGCTTTTGGAAAAAAATTGGCATCTATTGTGGTAATCCAATAAAATGAGCTTCTATTTTATTACCTGCTGGAGCAAACTAGGGGTTTGCAGTCAATGAGCTTTATATGATCAAAGCAATTTGCCAAGGCAATAGATGCATTGTACTTGATGCCAGACACACGTGTTATCTATCTCACTTCGTATTTTATGACTGAATGCACAAGTTATTGTGGTAAGACCTCTCCATTAGCACAGGTTCCATAGAGGTCATTTGCCAGCCATACTTTTGGCACGGTTGAATGAGCGCTTTGAAAGAAATCTTTGTTTCTTTGTCATTCATTTGTGTATGTAGGTGTGATGTTATTTGCACCCAAGGAAGCCAATTAAAGTTAGATGGTGAGAAGGAGCTGGCATTATAGTTTATGGGTTAGGGTAAGGTTCTAAAGGGGATGTTAATCTGTGTTTGTTCATCATAACAGAGTTGTATTCACTGTTACTAGATTTATTTAGTTGTTTAGTGAAATCCTTTTTTTAACAATAATGCAATGGGATGAAAAATTAAATAAGAGTAGTTCCGATGCCATTTTTTCCTTTCCGTTATCTAATCATTTTAACTTGCATCTTGGCAGATATCGAGTATTGACCGGAAACCAGTGCGTTAAAAACAGATGTCCGTTCTATGTTGGGATTTTGCTGTGTTAAATATCGGATCTGTGCAGAGACTCTTTCCTTGGCATTAATATAATCCAGCATTTAAGGCTGTATCAACTGCTTTTCCGATACTGGTAACCAGACGACTCACTAAAATATACAGTTGCAGAATGTGACAATAAATATATGTGATTCTGTCTGTGAATCTGATCACAAAATCCCAAAGGCCGAAGGTGCCTAGGTCGCCCGATTTATAGAAAGCAGAGACAGGTGGTTGGCGGCAGGCTTCTTGATGGAAAATAATGACTAAGAAACAGATCATGAAGATATTTTTTTTATCAGACGTGCGTTTTAAAAAACATTTAAAGAGCAGCTGTTGGCTGAAAACCTCTTAGCTAGGGGTCATGAAATCATCATAATAAAGTTGATAAGACTGTTTCCATAACAAAGAACTGCTGTTTCACTGGCTTTGTGCCGGGCGTGTGCTTCTCAGGGTGAATGGAGATCAGGCAGTGACTTTATGTGTGTGTGTTCCCCTCCAACAGCCCAGCGCTCGGCTCAGGAGCTTCCCTTGGTTGAGAAGCAGAGCGTGGAGAGTTACCCAGCCACCGGCGGCAAAATGATGCTCCTGAGTGGCCTCAACTTCCTCCCTGACTCCAAGGTGGTGTTCGTAGAGAAGGCCCAGGGTAAGCTGCCAACACCAAGTCGTGTTTACTGCCTCTCAATTTCCACTCTTAATATCTCTTTGAAATGTCTCTTTCCCTCTCTGCCTCTGTCACGTTTCCTCAGTCTCTCCTCCCGTCAAAATACAGCAGGCCCTGCCAGAGAGCCACATGTGGTGCGCATTAAGCCACTATATTTTTAACCAAAGCGTATTTACATTTGCTGAAGTTTCCATTGCCTGTTCAGTGGTGCTCGCCACAAGTAAAGGAATGAATCACAACCAGGGCATGTGCAACGTCTTTTTCTCTCACTTTCCCTCTCTCCCTCCCTGACTCCCATGCTTTGACATTTAACCCTCTCACTTACTTTCATTTCTGTAGCTCCCTCTTTCAACGCTTCTTCTGGATACTCACCCCGGCTGCATGTCACTGACTCTCGGTTAAGAGGCTATGTCGTTAATTTTTGTCCATCCGTTTCCTTCCCGTGTGGGAGGGAGCAACGCTCAAAACACTACTGATCAAGTTTGCAAGTGAATGATCATTTCCTTGATTGCTCCCACTGAATCTAAGCAAAGGTCAAGCACAGTGATACCCTTGTGTCTGTTGAAAAATAAGGATGATGAGCAAAAACTAAAGAAGGATTAGGGAGGTATCTCTGCAAGTGTCCACCAATTGAGTAATTATAGATTCCATAATTTATGATGAACCTTTCTCATCATCTGCACTTTTCTCCCCTACTAGACCAAGGCCATTGGATAACGAACTACTAAATCCATTGCCTGAATCAGTACAACATTCCTTAAATCACGTGGATCTGATTGTTGCTTAATTTTCCCCATATTTTTTTTTATTCTGATACTTTAAAAAAGAAGACAAGCTATGAAATGATTTTACTGCCTTGTCTTCTTACCTTGCCGCACCCTGTGAGAGTACTCCTAAGTGCCTCAGGGTTAAGATATAGGTACAGATGGGGTCAGGGGAGGTGGATGAACTTGGTCAAATGGGGTCTCCCTCCTCCTGGCTTTACTTAGTCATGGAAGGGGGATCCCCTGGAGAGGAAAACACACACACACACACACACACACACACACACACACACAGACACACAGACACACACACACACACACACACACACACACACACACACACACACACACACACACACACACACACACACACACACACACACACACACACACACACACACACAGACCTTGGCCGCTCTGCTCCCTGCTATTTGAGACTCATGACCCCTTCCAGGTTGTGTTACTCTTTTTACTCCCCCTCTTTCTCTTCCTCTTCCTTTAATTCTCTAATTTCACTCCCTCATCCTTTATTCTTCTTACCTCTATCCTCAATACCCGTTAAAGACATTAGCCGGTTTGGAGCTCTGCGCTAGCGGGATCCCCTCACTCGTGCCTGCTATGGACATTTCAGTGGTTTGTTTTTCAACTCTGTGTCGAAAAGGGGAGAGGGAGAAATCGAAAGAGATGTTGTCTGTCTGCTACTCAGTAGGCTTTTATGTAAACTTTAATGACCCACTACTTCCAGGGTCTCCTAAGTCGAAAAGTCCATTACAGACGAATGAACACACATGCACACACAGGAACACATACATCACTCACTAAAGGTAACTATCTTTGAGCAAGCATTAGTGTGGAAAAGTACTCGTGTCCTAAATATACTACTAAATGTTGTTTTTGGGAATCTTATTCAAAGAATCCCGCTGTTTCAGGAAGGCTACCAGACTTCAAATCTGTCTGATTGTTGATTTAAAAAGACCAAACTGCAATGGGGGAAAAAAAGAAACCAATACAATTATAATTATATTACAGATTTATTCTATAACTTAGGTTTTATTTCACTCTGAAAAAGTTCATGACTGCACCCATGAAATACAGAGCAATGCACCACAATAATTACTAGTCACAGACATGTGCTTATACATGGCTTATACACACAGTGGCACACACAGACAAGCTCTTTGTACAGTACAACACCAATCACTGCTTTTGCCACAGTGGTGACAGCACATTAATGTTACTGCCATCAAGGCCGGGACGGCTGCTCATTTTCCAAAATTGACTCCAATAAACACCTTCCAGAAAGTTCCACAAATCATAAGGAGCAACAGACAGTTTTTGAGTGTCCAAATCCAACTTGTGTTAATGATTATACGTACGTTACCATCATCCAAGTTGAGTCAGAGGGAAATCACACACAGCACCAAAGCATATTAGACCAAATGAGACAGCCATAAATCATAGATTCATGTATTTCTTTAACTGTTAACACTCAAGGATGATGCTGCTATTAGCAAAAACATTCCCGGATGTCTATTTTGGAAATGTCTGCTTTGAAAACAACAAAAGCAGATGTCAATTAATTACCGGACTCTTAAATTATGGGTGACATTAACATATGAGGGTTTCTCCAAATAACAATTTATTCTGAAGGAACACCAAAAACATCCATTAGCTCTTGGCAAATCAGTGACTCTACTCTGTTACCACTTCAATGTAAACATTTTAATCCGGGCATACACTGTCTGATTTGATTTTGGAGCCACACAACACATTTAGAGTCAGACTGGATACCAGCCTTGATGGGCGTTGTCCCCGTTACAGTGGACAGGGGAGACCGAGGACTTGTATAATGATATGTTCGTTGTGAAGCACTTTGGCAAACCCTCTGTTTTTAAAATGTGCTATAGAAATAAAGTGGATTGGATTGTTCAGGTCATCTGCTCCTGACCAGTTGAATGAACTTCTCAGGCCCTCTCAAAGTTAAAGCGGAGTCATGATCCGATATTGCAAGTTCTCACTGTTCCCCATTAGTTAACAAGGTATATGTAGCTAGCTTACCTCCAGTTCTCTAAGCAAAATGGAAAAATCATACAGCCTATGTATTCCAAGGCAACTGTAGTAGCACGTATGTTCTTGGCAAAAATGATTGTTAGAATTATTGTAAACCTTATTGGTACCATCAAAGACCATTGCCACTAAACATCTCTACCTTCTTTCAAATACATATTTGTATCCTATCCACTATATTACTTTACATATAGTGTTAGAACTAAAACTGTGGCTGGACAATTGAGAAGTTTAAGCACTTAAATATTGTGCTTTGGCTTTACATCACAGAGGATAAATTGGTGCAATAGGAGTTTGGGCTTATACTGTATGGTTTCAGAAATATTTCCTCTATTAAAATGTATGTCTTACTCTAATTGAAAATAGGTTCTATAGATTTTCAAGACATAAAATAATAAATAAATAGACAAGTTATAAACTTTGCTACATTAAAAAGTATGGATATGTGACAAGAGTTCTAAATGTTGTTATCTCTCGATAGGAAATTACTTAAATGCGAGACCGTTAAAAAACCTCTATGTACCATATTTTCCCTTTGTGTTCTGCTGTCACTTTAAACTTCCTTTCTTTCACTCTGTGTTGTTTTGATTGTCTGTCTGCCCCCCATGAGATGTCCTTAGTATCAAATGAGCAGAGCTCATAGCTGTTGCCACAGTGGGAGAACTTAATGCGCCTTGAAAAATAATTACTTCTGCTTTTCAAATGCCAGGTCTGTCCCCACTGCTCCACTTCATCACCCACAGGATAACTGATGCAAACTGTGTGCATCCACCGCGTGTGTGTTTGTTGTTGTGTACTGTATGTGTGCGCGCAGCGTCCCTGTTAGCCTGCGGGCCTGTTTGCGTTGTTCAGTAGGAAGTGTTTTCAGTGAGTCATCCGCGAGGGATTCCCTGTGGAGGGGTGAGACGGAAAAGACGAGACCCTTAGAGGGTAGGGAGAGGAAGAGGGGAGGAAGAGGAGGCAAAAAAGACAGGCCTTCCTTAGAAATCCTGTGACATCGGAGGATAAAAATGATCATATGCTGACCTGATATTGACTCTTCAGTGAATAATAATAATAATAATTCAGGGTCAACTTCTACATTTCCCAACAAATAGTTTTATGTTTACGTGACTTTTATCGACATGTTTAATCGTTCAATGTATTAGTTATCATTATTATAACTGCTTCACCTTGTTTTTAGCTCATCACAGACCACACATGCAGAGAAACAACAGTGGCTAGATAATGATAGACTTGAAAAACCCACAACCAGAAGTCCACTTTTTCTCCTGCTGTAATGTAAACATTATTTTCAATGGTAATTATTGTTGACATGTATTTTTAATACGCCTTATCAGTTTTTTTCCTCTGCAGTTGAGAATTGTACCTTTCACATTGCCGCAAAGTAGGCATTTATGAAGCTTTCCATCTTCTTTTGCTTAGTTTCGCTTGATTTGTATTATATTATGTGTTGAGGTTGTGTCAGTGTTTTGCCTAAACCGCTCTTTTGGCACTTGAGTGAGAAGACATACCTGGCGCACCTTGTGCAGCGTGTGTTCTGGCTTGCCCTAACCCTTTCCATGGATGGAATGAGTGCTACAGGCAGGGAAAACAGACGGACAGACAACCAGAGAGAAGGAGAGAGAGCTGGGGAAAGCCTACACTCTGACTCAGAGGGGAGGTAACGGAATTCCCTGGTGGGCTGGATAGTTTTTACATCTGGTCGGATTGGAGCATTGCCTGGAGCTCGGCAGCACCACACATGCCTGGGATGCAGCAGGGAGAAGCCTGGTCTTCTCCACCTCTGCTTCAGGCTGGTCCAGCTCCACAAGTCCACAACAATACCTCTAGGCTGTCTCTCTTGTCATGTGCTGTCTCTCTTGTCATGTGGAAACTCCTCTGCAACAGGCACACATATTTGGATTTGGGTTCTTAATCATTCGAGAGACGCAGGCCTTATAGAATGTGATCCGTAGTGTTAGAGTTTTTTCTGTTGAGTCTTTGTTGAACACTTCTACCCTGGGCAAGTCTAAACACCAGACAAATCGGTCGATGTATTGTACTTCTAGCGGTATGTCTAGACTGCCCTTTGGCTTAAGGCTAGGATAACCTGCATAATCTTGGCTCATATGAAGGCACATGGCAGTGTAAAGTCAGCCTCCACCCCTGCTCCAGGCATGTGGTGAGAGAAGAGTGAGTTATGCTTTCTAATTAGGATGGCATTCTGCACCACAATCATTGATTATGTTTAATAATTGTAGTTCAAGGAGGAGCCCTATGACAGATCTGCAGGGACTTAACCTCCGATGCTTCTTTGCCATTCCACCTGAAACATACAATCACTCGTCAAAAGCTGTCCCTTAGGGTAAAAGGTATACCTATCTTGTCCTGGTATAGTTTCAGAAATGGAACATAACGTTTGTCTCTCAAACCCAATGTTTCTGACTTATTAAAGCCCATTCCTTTCATGTTGTAAAGTTTTATCAGCAACAGGCCAGTGCATACTTTTTGAAATACCTCTGCTTTTGGCATGTCTTAACATCAAAAGGTATCATAACTGAATGATGTCTAGATTGTCTTGTGGCCTCCACAATTATTTTAACGTGTCTGAAACATGACTCATATGTGGTTCAAATCCCTCTTACATTCTGTCAGTAGTGGGGTTTGTAAGTTAGGATCCTGCAGTGACCTTCCCTGGGCTCACCATAGAGAGCAACCAACCTCTATATCTTCCACCTGAACCCAAATATTATACAATTGTAAAAGTCTGGATGACCTTCCAGCCATCCCCTCAGTCTTTAGATCCTTTTCAGACTAAATACCACACAGCTGGAGTCTTGACAAAAGGATCATATCTGTCTCTGTTGGCCGCTATCCTCCTCAGCCTGCACCCACAGGTCAAGTCAGCTCACGTTGTTCCTGTTTTACACCAAGAATAACTCACTTCCTGACTATAAAACCATCACAAATCTACTGTCAGGTCATAATTTATACAGAAGCCTCTCAATCTGAAGCAGACTCGCATTTCTCCAATTTCACCACTCCTCAGTTTGGCAGAGGTCAGGTGCTTTAGAGGGAGAGCAGCTGCCCCTCAGGGAGAAGTCATGGGGGAACCCCTTTTGGCCTTTTGGCTTGGCTTCTCATTGGACACCAAGTTATTTGCTGTGAAATTACTGAAGCATTTAAAGTGTGGCTAGTAAAAGAAGAACTGCACTAAAATGGAAAATATTCGTCAAAAATGTTAAGCAAAAATTGCCAGAAAATCATCTACTGGAAAAGAGGCATTGCTGCAAAATATGTCTGGGTTGTTTCACAAGACAACATCCACAATTAGGCATGTGAATCATATTTTCCATCCTTAAGATATTTTCTTTTTGGTCAGTGGAAGTTGCTGTGCACAACACAACATTTTTAAGGAAAAAAAAATCACCTGCAAGCCAAAACCTGCAAGGTCATGATAAGGACAGGGATGCCATTACTCAGCTATCCATTGCTTTGTACACAAGGACCCATCTCTTCATCTCTACTATTACCCAAACTTCCTGAAAATATGACGAATGATAGGATTTATTATTGCAACAACACTGTTGCTGTGCTTTGTGTGGTGTAACGAATTGAAGAAGACTCCAAGAAGCCTCACCCTCAATGTCTTCTAATTCTCTGATGAATGATTGTGTTGTCCTGGTTGTCTTTTGACGGGGCGTTGTGGATATCATTTGTACAAGGGAGTCATACAGAGCAATGGGCAGATGCTTGGTTTACCTTTTAAACTCAAAGCCTAAATATAAGTTGCCCATTTGTGTTTGTGCTTCCATTCATTTTTCTCTTTAAATATGACTGGATTATGGATCCAGATTGATCTGAAAACAGCTCCAATACCAACTATTATTTTGTGATTCCCTCTCATGTCATTCAATTTTTAGACCAGAACAAAGCAAGAGGATACTGTGGCTGCGTGTGTGCCTGCGTCTGCATCTGCTTGCGTGCATTTTGCGTGGGTGGAGGGTGCGTGAAGGAGGAGGTGTTGTCGGGAACAGAAGCTTTTTGCAGATGTTGCAGGGAAGACGGGGTGAATGGAAAGTTCTGCGGTTATCAGTCGTACAGCGCTCTCTGACTCGCAAAGGTATGCTACATGTGGGCCCTGCCAATTCAGTCTCCCTTGCACATTTGCTATGTCTAGTGGAGTAATCTTTGAAAAGTTTGGAGGAGCAAAGTGACAGAGAGATACAGAAGGTGAGAGAAAAGATCAAGGAAGGAAGAAAAGTTTGAAAAACATGTTTACTCGTGGAGGCTGGGATTGACGTCGTAGTCTAAGGTTTCCCACTTGGAGTGTCTCCCAGAGCGGAGGCGGGTGAGATTCCCTCTTGGTTCCCCTAGACGTAACATGAGGAACGCTCATCTCTGTTTGTCTCTGTCTTTCTCTGACCTTCTCCCGGTCTGTGCTCACTCTAATTGCCCTTCCTTTTTCTGAGCATATTGTGAGCCTCATTCTTTTGGGCATCTCAATCCACCATACATGGCAGTCCTATAGGACCCCTTCTTCTATTCCCTCGGTCATCATCTCCATTACAGCGAGGCACATTTCTCCATATGCAACTCTTATTTCCCCCCAAGTTCAAATAGAAAAACCCTTATCTGATCTGTTCACCGTCTGTTTTTCTCTTTCCTCGATTTTTAATATGGCCATTTTGGAAAGAGATATCTACTGATGTTCACTCCCTGAATAATAAAGCTGACCACCCGCCCCCACTACCACAGCTCACCAATAATAAACCAACCATAGCTGGGATCCTATATTCTTTTACTTCACTGCCTGATGTAAAAAACATGCTAGACTTCTGCTATCAGTTATTTGGAAACTGAGTCTGATTATCTTATCTGATGGCTTCCTGTCCCAGAAGCAAGTTCAGCGTTTCAGCAGTGGATTCTATCCATGAAGCCACAGCTGGTGCTTACCCCAGCTAACATAAAGTAGCTGTGCCACAGTGCCCATGCTATTGCATCACATGGTGTGTCACTGACACAAAGAGTGTTCTGTGTCACTTCTATTTCTGACAGCTCTAATGAGTCATTGGTTCTTAAGGGAAAAAAAGAAACAAAATGGCACTGTGGTTGGTGCTGATTGCCCTAGCAGAGCCCAGAGAGTCTGTGTGCTAAGGTGTGGCATGAAATCACAGAAGAAAAAATACAAAGAATGTGAGCTGAGCTTCTGCAGGCTCCCAACAGCTGCAGTAGCTCACAGACCTTTTTAGTGCATGGCAGCAAGGGAAACCTCCGACCTTACCACAACAAGATGGAGATGAGAAGAAAGGAAACCCAAGCAAAAGCTGCAGTTTTTCTAAGGGGTATTATTTCACAGATCAAAGTTACAAAGTAAGAGAGAAGAAAAGGAGTTTAAAAAAAAGTTGCTCATCAAATATTTAATGAAGGGACAAAAAATAGTGGCACATTCAATGGTGATAGACACCGAAGAGGAGAGATCCCACTTAAGAAGTTAAAGAGAGACACACTTTTTATTTATGTTACACACCTCCGGTCCTTCATAATAAGTGTGTGTAAAAGGTCATAGAACAGTGACCAATAGCTATCACTATTGTCCAAAACCTAAAATGACCCAATTGGCTAGTGCTACAGTACAATACATTATACGTAATATGAAAAGGGGTGCCACATTTCTAACACGTCTTTAAGCTGTTGACCAATCACAACAGAGCTGGCCGACTAACCAGTCGTAGCAGACTTGGCTTTTGTTTTGGACAGAGGTGCTGCAGCAAGGGAAGTTTCAGAAAAAAATAAGCCTTTTCTGACCATAAAAGCAAGTCACAGTGGAGGCACAAAATACTAATATGAACCTATATATTATCCTATTATGTCCCCTTTAACTGAAGACCCAAACCATAATCTGTTCTTAAACCTAACAATATTCTAATCTTCATTCTAAGGGGAATATCTGAAAACTAACAATTTGTAAGATATTTTTCCAGACGTTGTGTGCGAATTGTTGCAGCATTAACATAAATGCCAGAGCACACATCTCTTCCACATTACATTAGGTAAATCTCCATGTAAAGCCCTTGTTGTTTGTATAATACTTAATATTCCATTTAATTCTTTTTCCAATAGATGGGCATCATCTGTGGGAGACAGAAGCCAAAGTTGACAAGGACTCCGTCAAAAATGTAAGTGCACCTCACCAAAGTGACTCATTGGAAATGCTTCTTCAATACCACCCTCCCTTGACACTTTCTCTGTCTGTCTCCTCCTCATCTGTCCCCTGCAATGATGTAACCTTGGTTGAGGCGTTACAAGTTGCAAAATAGACAATGATGATTAGCTCATGCAATCCTGAATGGAATTTTCACAAAATGTCCGTACCCTAACGGAGTAAACACGGACTGTCATATTGTTTTTGCATTCAACACGCTCGAATACATGCACATTGAGGACAAATAAAAGCATGAACCCACACACACTCATGCCACAGTCTCTCCAGCATAGCCAGACTATTAGTTCACAGCAAAGTGTTGAATTGGACTTTAACACCTCGTCTGTGCCCGCGATCATGCAGCCAAGGACGGATTACACCCTGTGCTTTTACCTGCTGCTTTTCATGAGACGAGTAATGAGAAAATAAACCAACCAGCCACAGATTCAGATTGTGTTAATATAAAACTGAGTGAAAGGGAGTCTCCAAGAGAGGGAATGAAGCGAATGTTGTTCTACGTGTCACAGAAAGCCGCTTGTGTTCTGGAGTTAATTAAGACTTGACTGAGGTTCGTTAGGCCTGCTCTCGGGGCGGAGAGTTGAGCACAAGGTCTCCGAAAATCTGTTTGCTTGTGCGTGATGACAGTATGTTTTGAATTGCCGATGCCTTTCATCAGCGTCTCGTCCTCCCCCCCACTTCCCCCGTTTTTGTGTAAACTAACCAAGGCAATTTACACTTGCATGGAGTCTAAAATTAACAACACGCATGTAAACGGTGCAACTTGAGGCTGTTTTTCTCCTTGTTGTTGCTGTTATTTGACTCAGGTAAATGACTTGGTTGCATCAGGAGGGTAAATATGGAGTCTAATGTCTAATTGGCCTGTAGGGCTGGTTGATGTGCTATGGCTGGAGTCCCAGATGCTGGAAAATTAGCGGGCGTGCAAGGCTTAGCTGGGGGTTGTTGGGAGGCGAGGTCGATGATATAAAAATATGCATGTTTATTTATAAATCTAACATACAAGTAGGCAACGACAGCAAGACAGCCCTGGCCTTCATCATCATCAGTCGCCACTAGACTACACTAAAGTGCTCCAGACCGCCCGCCCAACAGTGTTTTTATTGCCGTCCAGAGCGTGCTAACTTTCATTGGATAGGATGGAGAGGGAAAAGCCATGTGCACATGCACACACTTAACACACTCAATCAGCCACCTGCATGTGTCGTCATGCATGTGGAGGGCAGACGAGGGTGGAGGACGCAGGCCCCCCACCTCCACCGCTCCCTTACTGCTCCGTTTATCCACAACCTTCTTCTGTCAAAGACCCGTGAATGACAGCCATCCTAGGAATTAGACACAAGAAACTCAGGTTCCCTTGTCAGAAAGCAAGCAGTCGAAAGTTCAGATACGTCCAGACTTGCCAAGGTCTGGCTTAGAGGGGAGGAGGGGGAAAGGCGAGCCTCTCCACAGGGACGCGTGGCTGTGCAAACAAATAAGCCGGCTACCTCTCTCCTCTCTGTAAAGGGACAAAGGTAAAGCCCTGGGGTTTTCCTCATAGAAAAACATGGGCACTGGACCAACCTCATGGGCTCTACTACTCCGTCTACACAGTCCAGACAAGCTCATTTAGACTAGTCCTAGCCGAGCCTCTTGGAAACAGTACCCTAAATGAAGGCTAGCTGTAAAATAAACATAGCTGTTGATTAATAGGCTACAGGAAGTGCTAGTACAAACTTACATTTGCTGTAAGAGTTCCATGAAATCAGATGAGTAAATACAACTAATTACTTGATGATGGTATCAGCTGCTGTATTATCTCATAAAGAGGAAATGTCATATTGCATCTTATTTATATTTTAGAATTCTCTTGTTGTGGAGATCCCGCCGTACAGGAACCAGAGAATATCCAGCCCGGTGCAGGTCGACTTCTACGTCTGCAACGGCAAGAGGAAGAGGAGCCAGTGCCAGACCTTCACCTTCCTGCCTCCAAACGGTAATCATCATAAATATTTTCCCCTTCTTTTTTGGTGACACTCAAAGACATTTTCACCAGCTGCACATTCTGCATTCATCTCATAGAATATTTCTCCAGGTCTTGACATCCATCCACTATAGTATACCCCAGCTGTCAACATGCCATGTGAAATTTGCGGCCAGTTTTTGGTCTGTGTTTCTGACTTGATGCCCTGGCACCTCTTGGCCGTAGACTGTGAGTGAGAGCAGAAGATGTGAGGAGTGTTTATTCTGTAGTGAGAGTGCGTTCCCCAGCGATGAGGTGTACCTGCTGAGTGACAGAGCCTCCGAGCGCTGTTGATGAAGAGAAGTCAATCCCCCGGCGACCTGACTTTCACACTCCACCTCACACAATGCCCTCCTGGTGCACCAACACACAAATACACATCCATGCGCGCACACACACATGCATCTACCAGGCAGTGCTTTGCCCTGTCATTCATGTATCAACCTGAAAAACCCAGGACTACCTCTCTCTGTGTTTATCATGTGTCCCTGGCTTCAGTGTGTATAGATGGCTTTCACATTGGAATTTGAAGAATGTATTGCAGAGAGTTAAGAGAAGAGCTCAGCCACACAATAACAGTGTGAGCTATGGACTTTTCACAATGGGTGCAGGCATAATATCAGCGTTAGTATCACTTTCACTATCCAGATGGATTACTCTTATATTTATCTATGTGTATTCAGATATAATTAACTTCAGCAAACCAACATTTTCCATTAATGTGCCAGTCCTTTGCTGTTGGCCGTTGAGCAGGTTCACTGATATATTAGATCAAAACAATGGTATCTTGTATTCATCGATCGGTGTCTGATGGGTCTAATGCTGTTGGGAGAGCATGGATTGTGTTTTAAGTCTTCAGCTGTTAATACGATGTGACATTTGGATTATCAGCAGATGTATTTATTGCCACAGGAGATAAGTGATTGGGATTTTGGATGAAGCCATGAGACAAAGAAAAGCAAGACCCTATTTGGAGATGCCTGATTATATGATGGGTTCATTCTGGGTTACTGAACCAGTGCACAGCAGACACAGTGTGTCCTTATAAAGCCGATCCATTTCATAAACTGTACTTCCACGGGGAAAGAGAGACAGGGTGATGTGGAGGCTTATCGGTCTCCGCTATGCATCTCTAAGTCATTTCCCAGAGCATAAAGATAGCTCTAATTAAAAGATGACTTGTTTTGTTCTCTCTTTGTTGCCAAGTAAACCACAAGTACAGTGTGGACCACACAAGCAGGGCCGATATCTTCGTAAAGGAGCATAATTAACTCACAAGTGTTACCACCAAAGAGACCACATATCATAAACTATTGAGTTCTATTTTGAGATTTACCAAGCTTTTGAAGGCACACATTAAAATATACGACAACAATTTCCCTAAAAACAAATATTGTGTATTTAAATCAAATATTTGTATATTACAACAGTGCTGGATAACAGCTGAGGCAGTACTGCCATGATCGCAGAAATAAACTCTGTAAATCTATGTGGGCAGCATAGCCTTTACAGTCACAAGCAAAGATTAAATGTGCAGCACTATTGACATGTGCTATGTACTTTCAATGTGATTTGAACGTTGTTTGAATAATAATGTATCACTCTACAGTTGTTTTTGTTTATGTCATCAGGATTGCAGAAAATTTACTTTTCATGAAACTTGGTGTAAGGATGGGGCTAATAAAGGCCCATTTTGGAGTGGTCCCGAATCAAAGGATGGATATAGTCATTATTGTTCACTTTTGTTTATATTGTAAGATAGGGCATTGGGCCATCGCTCTCCAAATTCCCTAGTTGTAAATATAATTTTGTAAAGGCAAATTTCAGTTTCCAAGGTGTTTTAAAAAAGCAATATTCAGAGCTCTCTGATTCAAATTACATTCACAAAGAAGACTGTATAGGTTATAATTAGTGTACACAGACCCTGATGATGATGGTATTACATTCATGGTGTCAATACAGCAACAAAGAATGAGGAAATCCTAGTTAGGCTGTTTGCTTTTGAGGGTTTCTGTGTGTGTGTGTGTGTGTGTGTGTGTGTTTGTGTGTGTGTGTGTGTGTGTGTGTGTGTGTGTGTGTGTGTGTGTGTGTGTGTGTGTGTGTGTGTGTGTGTGTGTGTGTGTGTGTGTGTGTGTGTGTGTGTGTGTGTGTGTGTGTGTGTGTGTGTGTGTGGGGGGGGGGGGGGGGGGGGGTCTGGGGGGGTGTGGGTGTGTGTACAGAGAAACAACACTGTGGCCAGGTACTCGGGGTGGGCTGCTGAGGACACCCACACACACACACACATAAACACACACTGTTGTCAACACTTTTTTTTCGCCTGCTTGTATGAAAATACTCTTCCGGCCCACTGTCCCACTTCAAGCACAGTTGTGGTCACTGACGTTGTTTAGAGAGAACATTTCTTTCACACTCTGGTGTCTGCTCGTCTATAAAAGACAAACCCAACCCTTTAAATAGCCTGACTTGTTTGAAACAGCGGAAGGATGAAGCAAACACTCTGGGACACAGATGCTAGTGAAAACCACCTTTATTTTCCATTCAGGTCCTGTGGCCTTCTTGTTATTCTTTAATGCAAATGCAATTGGCACGTAATGCGGCTGAACAACAATGCCGAGTATTACTATACTGCAGTATCCCTCAGCTCTAAAAAGAATATTATTTCAATAGTTAGTGTATTGTTTTAGACATGTAAACTGATTCTAATCTCTCAAGGCCTCACCCTGCCTCCAATGTTAAAATATAAAATGTTATCAGATGCAGTCTGTAGTGCTGTCAAAGCTGCATCTGCTGTCTCTTACTAGCTAACATAGAAAGATAAGCCTTAGTGATCTTATGTAGGTGTAATATAGACCTGTTGAAACATTGCCATTGTGATGACCCAACAGAATTGTAGCCTGTCAGAAATAAACTCTGAAATGTGTCACTAGGACTTTACAATAAATCTGATAGCACAAATATATTTATGAGCAAAGCACTTGGGCGTGAGCAAAATATTCTGACCTTTATCTTTCCAGAAAGGGTAATCAATATGTTTAATTACATTATTGAAAAATGTTTTAATACATACATACATATAATATTTTAAAAGTATAGGTAAGGGTTCACAATTTGAAATTCCAAGCAGGCGGATTGTCTCCACGCGGCTCACAACATTGTGGCGCTCACATGTTTGAGCTGGCGGCTAACAATGCTAACAGAGCTAACAGTCTTTACTTGGGGGGGAAACTGGCAGGTGGAAGTTACGCTGCAGAGTGGCAGCCATTAGCTAGCCAAACATGCACTAACATGCACATGTGGCCGACTCTGCTAGCTAAACAAAGCTCAAAGAAGCTTGGACAGCAATAGTGGGAGAGGAACCTACTTTCCTGGAGATCAATACTCCACAATATATTTATATAAAGTCAAATTTGAGAACCTTTAAGCCGATTATGTGAGCTATTTGCTGCCAGCTAAGCTATACTGACTGGATTAAAGCTGCCTTGAGCCAATAGAGCAAGAAGAAATACATTTGCTTTTGATATACCTCCAGCAGTATGTGTGCTTGAGATGCACCCTTAGTAAAAGTGTCCTTATCTTGCTCCTGCAATGAGCTACACGTTTCCAAACTCCTATCCAATCATTGTTGTGTAAAGATGTGACCCGTGATCTTCAAAAAATAAACAGTTTTCACCAACCACATTTAACAAGAAATGTTAAGAAGAAGTCCTGGCAATGACCGAAAGCTTAAGTGAAGAACTTCTCGGAACCCCTTTTATTTGTACAGGAGATTCCTTTGTAATATCAAGTTCTATTCTTAACGCTGACTCCCTCTGCTACATTGGTTTGTGGTAGGAGCGGGAATGGGGATAGTCCGAAACATGTTCTGTGACACATAGAGGAAAAGTTAATGAACTACACATTGTTCTTCTTTTGTAAATACTTGCACAGTCATGATTTTTTCCGAAAAACTAGACTGTTTCTGTCATGTCTAAAGCTTTGGGTTTTGTACTGGTTTTATACTAACAGTATTATGGGTGCCAAGATTGCCTAAACAGTGGGACACGGTGCACCAGGTGCATCACCTGCTCCATGTTAAACGTCAACGCAGATTCCCAGCGTGACAACACAATGTCATACCTCAGCCACAAACCGTTACAAATTAGAATCAAACCTTTTGTATTCATGATCAACCTTGCCCAATGGCTACAAGTAGAGATAGTCTCCTTTGCAAGGTAATTTCCAAATGTAAAAACACCCTGTTTGCCAGCCCTTCCTAATCAAATACACCAATACAGGCACAGACGCACTGTGTCCAGATTCCCATTAGGCAAGGCAAGGCAAGTTTATTTATAGAGCACCTTTCAGCACGCGACAATTCAAAGTGCTTTACAAAATAAATGAAAAGACATTTTAAGAATAAATACAGTAAAAACACATTATATAATGGCATTTTACAACAGGCATTAAAAAGCAAAGATAATAAACACCACAGGTATACAATACATGTATAAAAGGCATACTGCAGTGCGAGTATGAACAGCTCAATTAAAAGCAGCGGCAAAAAGATATGTTTTCAGTCTTGATTTGAAAATAGTAAGAGTTTCTGCAGACGTCAATTCAATTAAATTCAAAACCTTTATTTATCCAGGTGAAATCCCATTGAGATAATTGATCTCTTTTTCAAGGGAGACCTGCAGCAATAGATTCCACATGAAGACATAAAACTTAAACAACAACAAAAATTACAGGGATTACAATTTACATATCTATCCACATGTACAGGTACCAACAGCATATGATTGTGTAGCATCCAACCGAGCTTTAAAAACATGTAAGGGTACCAGATTGGTAATAAGACGTGCACCATTCGGGCAGTTTGTTCCAGATTGTCGGGGCATAATAGCTAAACGCTGCTTTTCCATGTTTTGTTCTTACTCTCGGAACCGAGAGCAGACCCGCCCCAGAAGACCTGAGATACCTTGATGGTTCATAATTATGTAGGAGATCGTTAATATACTTTGGTCCTAAACCATTTAGTGATTTAAAAACTAGCGATACTACTTTAAAATCTATTATTTGGCCGACTGGAAGCCAGTGTAAAGATTTCAGAACCGGACTGATGTGATCCACTCTTTTAATGTTAGTGAGGACTCGGGCAGCAGCGTTCTGAATCAGCTGCAGCTTTCTGATGGATTTTCTTGTCAGCCCTGTGAATACACGATTGCAGTAGTCAAGTCTACTGAAGATTAAAGTATGTACAAGCTTTTCTAAATCCTGTTTAGACCATTACCTTGAGGAAACAAATCCTCAATAAAATACCAGATCAGACCTGATCAGTTTAATACGAGCAGAAATGGACAGAAAACCATGTGCAGAACATCAGCTGTCTGTGGGCCATAACCCACAGGTTGGGAGGAAATAAAAGCCAGCTGAAGTTGGGACTCGCCTGGTTGGTGAATCTGTTTTCTTAGCTCATGTGCAAAGTAGAAAGGAGACACACAGATGGACGCAGCTGAAGGGAGACCTCTGTTTATATCTCTAGCAGAGGAGTTGTTTGAAACTTAAAATAAAGTCCATTTGTCCAATGTGATTTGATTTCCTGTTTTGCCAGTCTTGCTCACAGTCAGAAGGGATACAGGAAAATAATGTTGACAAATGACCTCATTGGGAATAAAAACTTTAAGCTGCAATAAGCCAAACTGCTCTTCAAAAATACACTCTAAGTGGATTACAAAATGGAACTGCAAAGGGCAACAGTACGCCATGCCTTCTGAGATACTGCTGATTCACCCCTCAATTGAATGATTATGTTGGTTTTGCTTGCAGGCAGGACGTTTTGTGACGTAGTTCGTCAGATTTGTTAAGTCTTTAGAAGGGCTTCCAGTGAAATCTTGATTTAACATAAGGCAATTATTATTATTTTTTAAATTGTTTAAATTTGCTTTGCTTGGTTCAAACCGCTTGATTTATTGGGAATATAATATAGGTGAAACCTCAGAACCATGACGATGTAAACAAATACAAATCCTTTTTACAATGATATTTCCATTCATAAATGTTCAGGTTCTATCGAGCCAGTTTAGGTCAAAATTCAACTCACATATGACAATGCAGTTTTTGAATTGAAGCTAAAATGTAAAAATCATCAAATTAGCTTTTCCGCATGACCGCACTCGCATCAAGCATCTTGGCACCATGGCACTGTGTCATCCATTCACACAGAAGAGTTGGCAGGGAATAGAAAAAAAGAACCATTGAGGGAAGTGTCTGTTGATGTAGCTTCGACCATGTGACTTGCTTGTTCCTCCCCAGGCTGTGTAGAGCAGGCCCGTCCGTGCATCATGGGACTCGCCTTACGACGCTCCCCCAGACACCAGGCCTGCTCCCTGGGCTCTGAAAGCAGACAGGGCTGACGTAAATGTGCTCCCTGCTGCGTTATCACTGCACTGCATCTCAGCACCCCAGAGGCTTACAGGCGCGATTCATGTCTTTTCAAATCTAGCTCCCGCACAAATAATAACACGCTGAAAAACAGCCTGTCTTTCATAAGACACACTTCACGATTGATACATTTCAATTGCACCCTTTGCTTTTCCGATCATTCAAAGGTTCTATTGTGTACAACCGCAAACACACAGACATCTTATTCATATTGACATCTGTACGCCTTTCGAGTAAATGTCACTCCGAGCACATTTTTGCCAAAAGCTCTTAATGGTGGTGGTTGGCATCAAACGCTCACCACACCCATTAACAGACATTAACAATGTGTAGGAATAGAAACAGTGTGCCTATTGTGACTCAGAAGCCTTTGCTATGCATCTGGGTATCTTAACGCTGCCCTATTAGTTTTGTGCTGGCACAGTCTACGCATAAATACTTATATAATAACTCCAGTGAGCTTGTTAACCTGGATCCCTCTACTTCTTTCAAACCAAGGCCATATAGGTCCGTTTTGAAATCTCCAATTAATAGAAAGTTGTTTTCAGTAACTACTCTTGACATTGAACAGGAAGTACCTGTCCGTCAGAACTAATCAGGAAACAGTGCAGACGGTCTGCACTGGATTAGAAATTAGACGAGAGAAGGCAGCATGATCAAGTGGGGTCACAGCACTCTCCTGCATTAGCTGAGGCCTGAAGCTCCTGAAACCACAGGCGCAGCTCTGCAGCCTCTTAAGGAGCTCAGGCGGCCTAATCAAAATCAAATCATCTCCTCTTTTTTTTCACTCTCTCCCTCTATCTTTTTCAGTCCTTAGAGAAACAATTACTTCTAGAGTGTGGAGAAAAACCTTGGGGTCCTGGGCTCCTTGAGCAGCAGCAGCAGCAGCAGCCCAGAGCTTTAAAGTAACTTTTATTGGATATCAGACCTGAAGGAGAGTCCAAAGAAAATAGGTCTTATTCGTTATTAGAGCCAGCTGTGGCTTTCCACACTGATGACTCATCCATTTTTCTTTCCCCCCTTATTCTTTGCTCTTTTTTTTGGTTCATGATGTGGTAAAAGGGGTGGCAGTTGGAAGGCGTGAGGGTTTCTCTGTTAGAGAGCTCAGCCAAGTTGACACCAAGCCCATATCGAATGGTGGTTGTTTGTTTGGATAATGGAGGGTAGCACGGCCCATGCTTACAGCTTTATTAAGCCTGACTCGTACACTCATTGCGCCACGTGGATGCCCTGCACACTTTTTTAATATCTCCACCTTTCTTTCTACTTTTTTTCCCCTCAGTGCCGATAATAAAGACAGAACCCAATGATGAATATGATTCTCTGGGGACTGCGAGACTGCCCATGCATTCAAAGCCCTTTTACAGCCGGCCCAGGCCCACTCCCATCATGACTCTTACCAATCCTGACGACTGCATGGTTGGTGGCTACACCCCGTGCCCACCTCGCCATACCGCCATGCCATCGTCATCCCCCAGCTCCAGCCCCACCCTGCACGACCTGTCCCCGGTGGCGTACAGCAAGTGCTTTCCCAACAGCCCCGATCATGTGGCACCACCAGGCCCTGTTGTGACCCCCATTCAAGAGACCTCTGGCCGCCCCAACCTCGCCCACCCAGCATCGCCAGACCACAACTCGTCTCTCGGGATGCTTCATTCCCAGGGCAGCCCCAACCACCTCAACAGCCCAGGGCCCCATGGTTACCACACTATCTACGACAGCAGCAGTCCGTCATCATCCCCGGTATCCCAGCCTTCCACTCCTGGTGGGACAGAGGACAGCCCATTCGTTCAGGTCTACAGTCCCGGACCGGGTCAGACCCATACCGGAGAGAGCTCGCCCAGCCTTTTAACTGATGATGAGGATGCCAGCCCCCCATCGATGGCCATCACCGTCAAACAGGAGCCCCAGGAATTGGACCAGATGTACCTAGATGATGGTAAGTTACAAAAAACAAGGTGTACATACGTTTTTCTGCAAGTTTCCATTAGATAAGCATTCAAATTAGCTTTCTCTTTATGAGCTCTCTGTCAATGCCAGAAATGGCTGTTTACGTAGCACATTACATTTATTTAACACCTCTTGCTTATCTGCAAGCCCCCACACATAGCCGCACCCTGCTGCACCCCTCAGTATTTCCTGGGCAGATTTACGTCACATTTGTTCAATTTTAGACAACGGCAGATTTATTTGCTTTGCTGAAACATGCGGTCCAGCTTATGTTGTCCAAGTGGCGGCTTTGCTTTACAACAGTAAATTGCCTTGATGGGATTTTGAAACAATCTGTCAAAACATCAGAGCAGTGAGGTCAGGCCGGGGTGCAGCAGAACAAAAACAGTGGCACACGCGTAGCCAACCAAACTGTTGACACAACGACTAATGAAGGAAGCAAAACAATGGCCAGGGGTTTCCTGAACCAAACCATTCCCCCCCACATCTTTCTGGGAGGGATGCCGAGAGGCGGAAGGTAGAGGCTTTGTTTTCCCGTGTTTTCCCCATGGAGTCGACACCATGCGGCTGTCGTCATCAGGGGAGGCTTTGGGGTCACTGATCTCCCTCTGGCAATGAAACCGTTGACACACAAGGGACCATATGGTTGAGTTTATTGCCCACATTATGTCTCGTAGGTCGCCAAGCTGTTATCTTTGCTAGCAGAGGCTCCACTTGTTGTTATGATATGAATATATACAGTATGTTCATCGAGCACAGTTATGGCATTGTGCCAGTTTAAAACTTTAAAATCGTAATGGAGGTGGGAGGAAGGCAACTCTGCACTATACTCAGGAATAGTGTGTGTGTGTGTGTGTGTGTGTGTGTGTGTGTGTGTGTGTGTGTGTGTGTGTGTGTGTGTGTGTGTGTGTGTGTGTGTGTGTGTGTGTGTGTGTGTGTGTGTGTGTGTGTGTGTGTGTGTGTGTGTGTGTGTGTGTGTGTGTGTGTGTGTGTGTGTGTGTGTGTGTGTGTGTGTGTGTGTGTGTAAGCAAACCTCAATCAACAGCTCTGGGAGTAGAGGGGTGATAGGTACGAGGGGATCAGGGGAGTTTTACTGTGGAACTGTAATTGAGTTGAAATGCAGTTGTCAGCATATATGTCAGTCCGGATGAGTCCCATTAGCCCTCACCTCATAAACATACAATACAGACACAGGGGGGGTGTCTGTCTGTTATCAGCTCTATAAACTGATTCCCAAAAACGTTTTCTTTCCTGTTTCTTTTCTCTTTTTTTTGTTCTGAGTCCATAGAAATGTTCTGGAACTCTAAATTGAAACAACATTTGAAGTTCTGTTTTCAATATTTATAGCAGAAGCTTTCCTTTCAGCATTAATTGAATGAAGTGAAACTGTAGCTTTATTTTGCATTTTCTAATAAGGTTGGCAAGGGTTCCTTTTACACCAACAGTATATACCAAATGTACACAGCACTTGCTAAGGTGAAATCATGTAATCTTATTCTCTTCCCCACTACTCCATCCACTGTCACTTTAGCTGGCTCGATCTATCCAACCCGGTGGCCAAATGTATTCAGCCAGTGATTACAGCTACATTACTGACGCGCAGGAATGTGTATTGATTGACCAAGGACAGTAAGGCAGCCCCTTGAAAAACCTCAATATGCCGCCGTTTTGCATCACCTAACGTCTGTGCGAGAATCTGTGGTGAGCTCCTGGAGTCCCTGTAAGTGTGCGGTGGTAACAGCATACTCCAAAGGCATCTACTGTGCCCAGGCCCGGCCCTATCCCAAACCCCTCAAATGAGCCTTAAGCTAAAATAAATAAGATCGGAAGGCAGCTTGCAGGGCATCCCGCTCCCCGTCCGCACGCATTAGGACCGTACGTTAGCGAGCTGAGCGCTCCATTAGAGAGGGAAGACAAGCGGATGACCTCACCTCAGCGGCGGTGATTTAACGCCAGCCATGTAGAGTAGCGTTCCTCCCCAGCAATCCAGGGCCGGTGATTTGGAGTCTGCGGGAGCACACTTGATCTTCCCCAAGAGTGGAGCGCCTCCCACGCTCGAACGCTGAGGCCTCCGGCTCTCATCAGCTAGAAGAAATGTGTCTCTCTGGCCGGGCTCAGATTTTTTACACAGCCCCTGAGAAATCACTCAACTTATCAACGTTGAGCTACTGTACCACAAGGAGCTCGGTTAGTATGGAGGGATTCAGGGATGTCAACCCCCCTGACTGCCATACACAGTCTCCATTGTAATCTGCAAAACACCTCCTTATAGCTTATAGTGCAAGACATGAGGCAATGGTATCTGCAATGTGTTTATGGGAAGAATCCAGAAGGCAGTAAGATCTACAGGCAGCCATTTTCACACAGTGGCATGTAGGCCGTCCAACTTCTCATAGCTGGAATAATGCGATAGATCAGCATGGTTTAGATAAAAGTAGTAAGAAGAGGATAAAACACCCTTGTTAACTCACCATTGTAAACAAGCGCATATTGGGATATAAAACCGAAGTTTTAAGACATTTCGTACTTACTCACAGCCCGCTATGTGCACTTTACAAGGCACATGACTGTGAGCAAAACGCCACTCAAATGACATCAGTGTATATAACAATAGAATTCATTGAAAAAATGCGTTGGCTACGTCCAAGTTTGCCGTGTACGGCCTGCTAATTGGGCCAAATAAAGAAATGCCAAAATGACAGCATGCCTTGTCACACATCTGAAGGAACAATTGTGGTGACATCATACCCCCTCTTGTGTTAAACAACCACGGACACATACACACACATCACACATGTACTATTTTGAACTTAGACATGGCTTTTTCGGCTTTGGAAAATCCCCAACAACGCTTATTGCAAACTGTTTACTCTGTCATCTATTCCTGGTGTTTATAGGTATTATGCTGCAGATGTTTTTGTACACGTGTGTGCTGTGAGCAGAAGCAGTGTGCTGGTTGTGCTCAGTTTGGTTCTATTGGGCTGCTGCTGTGTGTCCGGTCTTATTAGCTGCTAGTGCGACGGGTGATATCATGAAGTGCAGCTGAATGCAGCACACGGCAAATGAAGTTGTGCTAATCAGAGGGCCAGATTTCTACCAGCTGCCTCTCCGGGAAACAGAGGGCCCTTATTCCCCAAAATAAGAAAAACACAGGGTGCAACGCAGCCTCTGCCGATTTCTGACATTTGACATATGTGCTCTGATTGCCTCGCGTTACAGGGTAGTTTCCCTTGTGATTGTTTCCTCCTCCAATTCAAGGTTGGTGCATTTGAAACTCTATGCAGCTTGTTTTCTCAAAATGAAAACAGGATTGTTGTCGGGCCCTCCTTTCCCTCCCTCCTGCATAAAAAAAAAAGAAGGTATTTTAACCTTCCCGAGGATCTCCGTCCACCACCAATGCTTCTGAAGGCATCTCGAGGCTTTCCTCATGGAAACTTTTACACATCCTGGCAAGTTGCCCGGACCCCAGGACTCCGCAAAACCTCTAATGATGATTGAGAGCGCGTCCGCACCGCGCTGAAAACATGCTGAGTCGCAAACATTGGAGTGTGCCGCAAGGCTGGCTCTGGGATTGGAGGGGGGGCAAAGAGAGAGAGGATTTAGACTGGAGGGTGGGGAGTGTTCATTAAGGTGGAGGTTGAAGTGTCTAATGGGACTCACTAAAGCAGAGCTGCTCCTGTACAGGACTGTCTCAGAAAATTAGAATATTGTGATAAAGTTCTTTATTTTCTGTAATGCAATTAAAAAAACAAAAATGTCATACATTCTGGATTCATTACAAATCAACTGAAATATTGCAAGCCTTTTATTATTTTAATATTGCTGATTATGGCATACAGCTTAAGAAAACTCAAAAATCCTATCTCAAAAAATTAGAATAGTTCCTCAGACCAAGTAAAAAAAAAAGATTTATAACAGCAAAACACAATCAAACATTTGAAAATGTCCATTAATGCACTCAGTACTTGGTTGGGAATCCTTTTGCACGGATTACTGCATCAATGCGGCGTGGCATGGAGGCAATCAGCCTGTGGCATTGCTGAGGTGTTATGGATGCCCAGGATGCTTCAATAGCGGCCTTTAGCTCATTAGCATTGTTGGGTCTGGTGTCTTTCAGCTTCTTCTTCACAATACCCCACATATTCTCTATGGGGTTCAGGTCAGGGGAATTTGCAGGCCAATCGAGGACAGTAATGCCATGGTCAGTACACCAGTTACTGGTGGTTTTGGCACTGTGGGCAGGTGCCAGATCATGCTGGAAAATGAATTCCTCATCTCCATAGAGCTTTTCAGCAGACGGAAGCATGTAGTGCTCTAAAATCTCTTGGTACACAGCTGCATTTACTCTGGGCTTGATGAAACACAGTGGACCAACACCAGCAGCTGACATGGCTCCCCAAACCATCGCTGACTGTGGGAACTTCACACTGGATTTCAAGCAACTTGGATTTTGCTCCTCTCCAGCCTTTCTCCAGACTCTGGCGCCTTGACTTCCAAATGAAATACAAAACTTGCTTTCGTCTGAAAAGAGGACTTTGGACCACTGTGCAACTGTCCAGTGCTTCTTTTCCTTAGCCCAAGTCAGACGCCTCTTCCGTTGTCTTGAGTTCAGAAGTGGCTTGACCATGGGAATACGGCTATTGTAGCCCATTTCCCGGACACGTCTGTGAACAGTGACTTTTGATACCTGGACTCCAGCTTCAGTCCACTGTCTTTGAAGCTCCCCCAAATTCTGGAAGCGACTCTTCTTCACAATGCTGTTAAGGCTGCGGTCATCTCTCTTGGTTGTGCAGCGTTTCCTGCCACATTTCCCCCTTCCAACAGACTTTTTGTGGATGTGCTTTGAAACTGCACTCTGTGAACAGCTTGCTCTTTGAGAAATTTCTTTTTGTGTCTTACCCTCCTGATGGAGGGTGTCAATGACGGTCCTCTGGACAGCAGTCAGATCAGCAGTCTTCCCCATACTTGTGATTTAGTTTACTGAACCAAGCTGAGTGTTTTTCAAGGCTGAGGAAACCCTTGCAGGTGTTTCGAGTTAATTAGACGATTCAAGTGATTCGTTGAACACCCTACTAGTATACTTTTTCATGATATTCTAATATTTAGAGATAGGATATTTGAGTTTTCTTAAGCTGTATGCCATAATCAGCAATATTAAAATAATAAAAGGCTTGCAATATTTCAGTTGATTTGTAATGAATCCAGAATGTATGACATTTTTGTTTTTTTAATTGCATTACAGAAAATAAAGAACTTTATCACAATATTCTAATTTTCTGAGACAGTCCTGTATGTTGGGGCTGTATGTATTTGTGTGTCTCTTTTAGTTAGTGGAATCAGTGACATGCGGAAGCTCCAGTGACAGCCCGTGCTTTCACAACCCGCCACCTCTGACCCTCCGGCGTATTGGGAGGCAGGTCAAGCTCAAGCTAATAGTGCACAGAAAGAAAGGCTGTCTTGTGGTTAAGTGCAATGCCAAGAACATAGTCTCCTTTTAGACATAGTGATATTGACGGGTGCAAGGCAAAGGGTGATGGCTTCTTTATTATTTATGACTACAAAGAGGATGGGGGTTGTCTTTACTCTTGTTGTCATTGCTTGCATTTTCATATTAGGGATCATGTTTTCCTGGCAGCTCTTGACACACTGAAGTATAAGTACAAGTTTTTGTGAAGTTGTATAGTCATAGGAAAAATTAATAGATGGCTGCTCTCTAGGATTGGCCTTCACGAGTCATTTACATTCTAAACTGTAGATCAACAACTAGACTTTTGGGATTAGCAAAATATTTTATATTTATTTTTATTATAAAAACTGCAAAGGATTTTTTCTTCTAAACTGTTTTAGAGGTTGAGTATCATGTTACCTGATCAATTAGCTTAGGGCTGGGCGATAAACAGTCTCATAAATGTTCACAAAGAATACGTTGATATTAATGATACATGTATGAGTTGTGCATTTGATATCATTTATTTTTCATCAAATGCTGCTATGTTTATGCATGTAAATCATTATGCAATATGATATTGATATCAACACAAATGCCAAAGTGCCAAAATGCAAACATTTTAATTTACAAACTGAATTCGTAGTAATATCACATTGAAAAAGAGAAGCATAGCTAGAATTTAAAAATGAATAAGTAAATAAAAACGTAATACCTTACCTAATACCTAATAGAAGTAAATGGTCAGAAACTTGAAGTTACTCTTGTAAAGAAAATACCAGTCTGATTATTAGTTGGATCTATAAGGTGTGGAAGTAATGATAAATGGAACCCAGATAATTGAATTGCGCATTTGAAATAGAAGAGGAATACCTTCGCAGTTGAGTTAACATGCTCTGGTTTACGCAAGCACCCTTCTGTTTCTTCTTACATCTCTTTTTTCCCTGTCCCATTGGCTAAAGATAAGAGCCTCCATTTGATTTTTTTGTATGGTTTAAGCACTAACAAAAAATCCACTCAATTATAGACTCTATTGTCTAAGATTGCTGGCAGTTTAGCAAATAGTTGTACCTAAGTGGTTACACATGACGGTGGCAATGGGGTAACAATATTAGCTTAGTTATTTTTGATAAGCGCAGCAAAATGAATCAGTACGAATTCAGTCCATTCATCAGTGCGGCGCGCTGGCTTCTTAAGCGTGCGTGTGCGAGCCAGAGGATCTGGTCTGGTTTCAGTCACTCCGTCATAATATCCACAGTCACTGAGAAAAAATGTGTCTGCTAAAGAACTAAATTATCTAAACAAATTGGGTTTCTTTTGTGTCTGGGATTTGATACATGCACACATTTAGATCGGAGACTTTTGATTTGGCCCAAATTTGTATTGCAGATCTGCTACCGTAAAGATTGATTTCTGTATTTTCTTCCATATTTTCAAGCTGTTTTTAAAAAGTGGCCACACTAAGTTGTCTTTGTATTGAAGTCAGTGATCTGCCAATAGGAAAATTGACATCAGTGATATACAATCAAATGTAGCAAAGTAAAGCCACAAGGTGTCCCTCTCCAAGTTGAAATCTATTCATTAAAGTGATATTACTTCAGTTCATCGTACGTCATTTATTTCTTATACTTTCTACCAACACAGCAGTTTAGAGACTCGGTTTATGTGGCTCACATTCTGAGGTTGAGGAAGCACGCGTTGAAAAGCCACCGAGCCACACGGATCACAGCGGGTCAGGACTCAGACAGGGCCTGTGGCTTGGCCGGGATCTTCCTGTATACTATCTGTGATCATGGGGCCAGACACTCTCATTACTGAATCATAACATGGCAAATGTCAGTGTTGTTGACGGCTCTGACAGCATGATCACTAACAGGGCTGTAAGTTACCTGTAACTTGGTGAAGTTTCTATTTAAGGAGTACTTCAATACCAAAATGGACATTTGAATATAGATACCTCACCCCGTGTAACTTGATTTATTTCTGGCATGCCTCGATGTTGAACGAGAAAATCCAAATACGGAAACAATCTTGATGAATTGAAGTTAATGGGGGGCCGCGTTGTAAAGGGGACTTTTGGTGCTTTTGGGGGATTCCTTAAAAGGTTTCCTCCGGGGGGAGTTTCCCTCCCACACACTACCACCCCCCCACCCCCGTGCCTGAAACGCCTCTTTTGGCCTCCTTTGTTTATTTCTGAAACATGATTACATCAATATGTAACGCTCGCACTTCTATTGGCTAGCGCTCCAACACATTGTACATGATGGACTGGCAGATTACTTGCGGGATAACGGGCGGGACATCTCAAAGCGGTTGAACAATCACAACAGAGCCAGCAAGCTAACCAATCAGAACAGACCGTGCTCTGGTTTCAGACAGAGGGTAAAAAAGAGGTACTGCAGCACAGACAGTTTGAGAAACGAGACCTTTTTAAACATTTAAGCATGTATATGGCCCCATACACTGTTTTCTGGGTCAGGTGCTCTTAAGGAAACATTTCTCTGTGGCATGTGCAGAATTTACATCCCTTTGGCCCTTTAAGGGTTATTATTGGATCATGGTTACTGTGTTGGTTTGTTCGTGATTGAAAGAACATTCTGTAATCTCCGCAAACGTTACACCAGTACTGCGTTTCCATAAAACACTGTCCCTCCGTCGGGATAGCTGATATTATTGCGACCACATTGCGAACCACAAACGCCTTTTTTTTTTGCCTTGAATCTTGGATATGTCATGCTGGCATTAAAATCTGAGTACATGGAAAAATCATACAGTACTGGGAAATTATATACTAAAACAAGCAGAATGTATTTGCAGAAAGACACATTTTATCTGTTTTGACTCTACAGGGAGAACAGGATCAGCTCCTGGACTTCATCACTGGACACTTAACCAGGCATAAACAGTTGAATGTCATTCAAAGAGGAGATGCTCCATTTGATCATAATAACCACACTGAGATACTCTGGTCTTGATGTTCCAGTGTTTTTGGTTTTGTATTTAGTGGATGTAAATACCTGCGGCGTCAGTAAACAGGAGCAGGTCTCCTTCTCCAGACCGCTTAATAACAGCTCCCCATCTGAAATCTGTTAGCTCAGTGAAATAGTATCCTGTAGCGACGGATGTCAACAGAGAAGTCTGATCCAGCCAGTGGGGATGGGGAAAGCCTTTGGGTTTTGAGACTCTTGGCAGAGCTTGCCGTCAATTCCATCTGCAGATACATTAGAAAGAAGAGGGTGGGAGAGACAGTCATAAAGAGAGAAAGAGATAGGAGGAAAGTGAAATACAGATATAAACTTTGAAAGAGTGAGATTCCCGGTGAAATCAAAACTATAAACCAAACGCACATGTCCCCTGTTTAAGAGTTACAGTCCATTGACAAATAATTCCAAACACGCTGGATAATGTGAAACGCAACTGTTCAAATAATGAATTCTTCTGAAACAATTATAATTACAGCAGCTGTGCATCAGTGAGTTGGGCATTTCAAAGAGGAAAAATAATTAGGAGAATTAAGAGTTTAAAATGTAAAAAATCTTTGAAGTAATGTACTCCTATTTATACAGCATAATACTGACTTGGCCTTAGCATGTTTATTTTGCAACACCTGGGTCTTGAACTCACATGAAGGGCAGGTTGTGATGTTGTTGGAATAAATGGCTTTACAGTATGACTTAGGCATATGACGGCATAATCAAACTAATGTCCAAAATTCATTTATCAGGACAGAATTTTAAAAATGGTGTACTTCATCTTGATAACATCGATAATGTTTAAAGATGCTCTTTTACCATTTACTGCAATAGTTAACATTTGCATATATACATATCTTTTTTGTTTTAAACATGATATCAGTTGCCATTGCTTATAGGCCAAAAGTGGAGGGCCGTAAGCCCCTGAGATGTATTTATTTTCTTTTTTCTTTTTGGGGTCAGGAGATTCTGACATGTCCTCACATCCAGTAATATTCAGTGAGCATTAGAAGAATCCACTCAGACATAGGAATAAAGGAGACACAGACAGACTAAGAGAAAGAGGGGAAAATGTGAAGTGGAAGAAAGGAGCAGTAGTGCGATCATGGGTATTTTTCCCGGCAGCTTCTACCACTACCCCGGTTCCAACCATACACACACACACACACAAAGCTGAAACCATTCAAATCCAAACAGCAAAAGTCAAAGAAAGATAAACATGGCGAAAGTTAAAGATCACATGTTCTTCCTCTCCCACCAGTGGCTGCCCGCAGTGCAGAGACTTACTAAGCAGTGGGTGAAAGGGTTTACTTCAGGGGAGGGAATGATCATAACCACTGAACTGTAAGCGTCCTACTGTTGACATCTGACCCATGGCAGTTATAAACCTCAATGGGTCCCCCGACTCTTCTGATCGTACTCAGCTGAGCTCAGTTTCTCTCAAAACAACGTTCTAACAAACAGGGAAATGCTTTCACACTCAGTAATCCTTTTTTATAGCGTCAAGCATTGAGAGATTAAACGATGAAAGGCTAAGCAAAACCTCACCATTATGGTCTTTAACTGAAGAAGGCCAAGGGGCTTTTAACTAACTGCTGTGCTGTTTAGTACTGAAATATGGTATAGCAGCTAACAACCCCCTAACCACACTCTTGCCTGCTTTATAGCGTTTCTAAGCAGTATATAAAAACAAATACAAACGCGTTGATATAGTTGTATGAGCAGATGTTTGTTTTTCTAAAAACTTTTTTTACTGACTCATTCCATCCATGCATGTGCTTTGTTCTCCAAGATACAAACTACATGTGTCTTACAATGCAAATAAACTGTGGCAAAGAACAAGCTACATCATAAAGATTCTTTAGTAAACGAAAGATGTAACATTTAAATATAATATGGAATTAACTGTATCCAATGTTGTATATGTTTCATTTCAGGTGTATATTTAGGAATCAACACCTGCCACATATTAATTTACCAATGGTGTTACAAAAGCTAGTTAATAGTTGTTGGCAAATACATAAACAAACACTTAAAAACATCCTTAAATTATAGTGTGCTACCAACAATTTACGAAGTATTACTGTACTAATTTTAATACTAAATATAGGGGGTTAAAGTAAAATATGAAAGCTGTTATTGTGTTAAGTAATTATTTTAAATAATTTACTGACACTTTAAAGTTATAACAAAAATGTTCAGGGTGTTTTGTATTCATTCCCAGCTACAAATTGTTTGAAAAAACATTTAAAAGTCATATATAGACAATTAATATGGCCAATAATTACAAATGTAAACATTTAACATTATTTTCTTTAAAGTTGCCGTACAAGTGGTACTATTGTTCTATATGAACAAACAACATCTCCTTCTGTTCCATTGGACTTACTAGTACCAGAAGACAATTCGTGCTGCTCATGTTGTAAATCAATCACATCAAGTCCACTGGGAGCTTGAGTTGGAAAGCTCAGCCCTTAAACACTGCGTGAATGAAAATGTCATGTACATTTTAATTAAATCAGTTGGATTTACTGCATCATCGAGTGAAGTAACAGACCCCAGTGTCTGTTAAGGTATTTAAATGGCAGGTTCACTCCCTCCGTCCCAGCCAACTGTTAAAACCGTTTGATTGGAAACAGCACGAACAGAAGCAGGTGAAAATGCAGTTCTATGATTTACAGGTTACAGTGAACGTGTCTGTCTCGCCTACTATCTCTGAAATAGTTGCTCATTCTTCCTCTCTGACTACAACACAGCTTTAAAAAAAAAAAAAAACATTACAGTCTCCAGATGTCTGTCTGTCTATAAAACATATCAAAGCAAAGTTGATAGAAAGTAAACAGGTGTAACATTTGCCAAGATCTCCTCTTCCTCTGGACTGGTTGACTTGAATAGGTCCGCGATGTGCTCCGAGGCGACCTCCTCCTGTGTCTTTGAATCCCCATGGCAGCTAAGGATTTAAAGTTGTAGGGCCACTCCCAGGTCAGCAGACGTTGTTAATCAGATCACACTCTGCTCCAGTACTACAGCTCAGCGGGGAAGGTGAAAACAGAGAGGCCATTTCCTTGTGCGCAGCAGGAGCTTTTTTTAAGATTTAGCATAGTGCCTTTTAGAGACTTGTGGATGCGAAATCCCAATGTCAAGTCCAAGTCCAACGCAGACTGCATGCACAGCATTAGAAAATCGGGCCTTCAAAATAAAAGTTTGACTTTTTCGCAAAAAAAAAAAGAAAAAAAAGAATTCAAATTTATTTTTATTTTTTCTTCACTCACACATCCGCGACCCACTCGAAACGGGTCTGCGACCCACTTTTGGGTCGCGACCCACCAGTTGAGAACCACTGCCATAAAGAATGATCGATAAACTGCTTTCCAATTGCCAGAAGACACGTTGGTCCCTCTCTTTCCAGGCCACTGGAAAACAGGGTTGTGGTAGTTAGGGTTAGTTGAATTTGTGGCTACATGTGGATTTTTCCCATTGCCGGTATCGGGTTGGCCTTTACTGTTTCTTTTGTCTTCTGTTTCAAGTCACCTGAAAACAGGGTTAGGTTTACTTAGGGTTGTAGTTTGTGTTTACATGCAGATTTTCTAAACGAAGAAAACACACTAAAGAGTGTTGATAGACCAGTAGACAAGTTTGCCTTTCTATTTATTTTATTCTTGATGTTCAACGTCAGTGGAAAACAGGGTGAGTAAACAGTACTAGATATTGTCAGTGCCTTATCCGTAATTCTTTTTTTCATCAGAAACTTTTTATATCTGTCCCTCTGTTTTTCACTCTGAAATCATAGTTGATGATTTCTTGGAAGACTAACAAAGACAGTTTTGATTCATTTTCTTCCGGTCATCTTTGAGTGATGCTGTTTTGATAACCGGTGAGGTAAAATACTGTTTCTCTCATTGGAGTCTGGTAGCTTTGAGGACAGCAGCACATCGCATAGCGCCAGAAAAAGGTTGGTCCATAACAGTGGATCAGAAATAGAGCCGATTAGTACCCATGAATTAATCCTGATTGTAACCTTTCCCACTAAGGACAGTAGCCAGATGTTCATTTTTTTGTCCATTGGGAAACGGGCTTTAGAGGAAAACCAAGAAGAAAGGCAGAGTCTTAAACTATGCTCAAAACCAATTTGGTTTGAAACAACTGGCCAACTGAGTGAAAACCAACCATTTTTGGCTTCCTCAAAGAGTAAAACTATTACTAGCAGATGACAGCAAGCACAGCTAATGCTTGGATGGCAAAACAGACAGGTTAAGCAAAGGCCACTGTGTGCAAATACAAGCAGACATGCACATTACAAAACAGGAAGGCGCCTCTCTGAGCCATCTATCTGTGATGGATGGTGAACAATAAAGTTTGCACTGAGGTAAACCTTTTTGGACACTTCTGCTCTACATATAAATAAAAGACAACAATTCTGAAATCCCACGTAACCTCTGACAGGCAACAGGTGATTTAACGAAAAGCTATACAAATGCAGTTATAAATCGTATCACATGAAGGTGCGCTGCCAAATTCTCACTCAGACGGCTGCAACCCACAGAAGTATGATTGTTTCAATATGCTCATATTTTTTCGATCTGTGCCATTTTTAGAACCAGTGACATCTTGAGCCTCCGTGGCAGCATACGTTTCTAATTCTAAATCAATCACAGTGGGCTTATCGGATGGCTGAGTTACTTCACCATAAACCTACTGGTAATGAGCCATTCAAAGAGTTTTAATCTGTCTCCTTTCATATCTCAATCACAAAGTGGTGTATTTCACTCATAGCCTTTGGTGTTTGCTATATTCAGTTATGCTTTACCAGTTCAGTGAAAATGAGCTTTCGATTTCTCACAGTCTTGAACCATCCATACACACTATATGTCAGAAGTTCTTTATCTTCCTCTTTGTTTGCTTTTGATAAACACTTTGATTGTTGGGTTCTATAGTGCTATTCCTCCACTACAGCTAAATAAATACTACACCACGCAATCAAACTGAACTGTGTAATTAGGATAACTGGAAGCACCAGTTTGCTGCTTTTGTTTGCTGCACTGCATCATTTTAACATCAATCTCTCAATCAGACCTTGCGGCATCCTTTTCATATTCTGTTAAAAAAAAGTACACACTGTGTTAAAGGGATAGTTTGGAATGGTTAAAGTGGGGTTGTACGAGGTGCTTATCCATACTAATTGTTCTACTTACTCTATTGCGGTTGGCACTCCCCGAGCTTGGGCAAAAACAGAAAGCACCATACCATTACTGAAGCAAAGTATTTTAATGTTGTGGATGAGGGTGGCAGCAATACATATTTTGCCCCCCAAAAAAATACGTATCATTGGTAAATCAGATTTTTTTTTTTTTTTTTAATGGAGTTAGGTGGAGTTTATTGCTTTTGTTTCTTTTTTTATCGGACATGCATTTACCCTAGGCGGCTATAATTCACGTGGTTCGTGTCCCTGTATTCAGTAGTATACAGTTGCAAGAAAAAGTATGTGAACCCTTTGGAATTACCTGGATATCTGCATACTGTAAGTAGGTCATAAAATGGAGGAAGCCACTGCTGTCCAGAAAGAACATTGCTGAACTTTTGAAGTTTGCAAAAGAGCACCTGGATGTTCCGGCAAAATATTCTGTGGACAGATGAAACCAAAGTTGAGTTGTTTGGAAGGAACACACAACACTATGTGTGGAGAAAAAAAGGCACAGCACACCAACATCAAAACCTCATCCCAACTGTGAAGTATGGTGGAGGGAGCATCATGGTTTGGGGCTGCTTTTCTGCCTCAGGGCCTGGACAGATTGCCATCATCGACGGAAATATGAATTCTCAAGTTTATCAAGACATTTTGCTGGAGAACTTAAGGCCATCTGTCCACCAATTGAAGCTCAACAGAAGATGGGTGATGCAACAGGACAACGACCCAAAGCACAGAAGTCAATCAACAACAGAATGGCTTCAACAGAAGAAAATACGCCTTCTGGAGTGGCCCAGTCAGAGTCCTGACCTCAACCCAATTGAGATGCTGTGGCATGAGCTCAAGAGAGCGATTCACACCAGACATCCCAAGAATATTGCTGAACTGAAACAGTTTTGTAAAGAGGAATGGTCCAAAATTCCTCCTGACCGTTGTGCAGGTCTGATATGCAACTATAGGAAACGTTTGGTTGAGTTTATTGCTGCCAAAGGAGAGTCAACCAGTTATTAAATCCAAGGGTTCACATACTTTTTCCACCCTGCACCGTGAATGTTTACATGGTGTGTTCAATAAAAACATAAAAACATATAATTGTTTGTGTGGTTTTAGCTTAAGCAGACTGTGTTTGTCTATTGTTGTGACTTAGATGAAGATCAGAACACATTTTATGACCAATTTATGCAGAAATCCATGTAGTTCCAAAGGGTTCACATACTTTTTCTTGCAACTGTATACTACTAGTATAACTCAATGTTTCTCAAAAATCGTGATTGGCTGACTGCCAACTACTTTACACTGACTATGGATAAGTAACTAACATCTTTACTTCCAACATTCTAGAATATTCCTTTAATGTGCGAGTGCACTTTTGGTAGTCAGGTTAGTGATCCTGTGATTCTGGACACCAAATGGTCCCAATGTATATTTAAGGTTCACAAGATTATTTGAATATATTTATATATACAATGTGTACAATGTGTTACAGACTCTTTATTTACTTTGACACTTTTGTATATTCACTTAAAAAAACGACTACTTTATTTATGAATAACGTGGTGCTAACTTTTGATTTACTATGTACTGTAGGTATTGCTAATTCTTTTTGCTTTTGCCTTTTATCTGTACCTTGCTGCTTAAGGCTTTTTGATTCTGATTGTGTCGGATAAGAAAAGGTAAACCTGTCACTCTGTCAAAATAAATGAAGTTCATTGTTACTGGACTGTTCCAATTGTGTTATTGTTTGCAATGCAGTCAGACTGCACAGTGATTACAGAGCAGTCAGTACTGAGGGCACTGGAGAGCAGCTCCTACCCTGTAAACACCACCCCCTCATCCTCCCTGGGGACCGACCTCGAGCGAGCACACCCGCGGCCTCTTGGGCCTGGGAGGAAATGAGAGGAGGAGGAGGAGAGGGAAGTGGCAGGCTCACAAAGAGAGACAGAGTGAGGTGATATAGGGAGAGGCACAGTACACCATGCGAGATCAAAGACAAAAGGTTATGCACCCGTGGCCAAAACAAGCACATCAGTGGTGGGGCTTTCAGTAAAAGTTGTTGTCTTTAAATTTCTAATTTGGGATACTGGTGATTTATTGGTCGAGCCAGGATCACAGCATGTCTATAGTTTGGCTGTTTTTCGAGTGATTTTAATTTAAACTAATTCTCAACTCTCAATTCTTTGGCAACATGTCAGATTCAGATGACAACAAAGAGCCATCAACCATGTGCTCTGAGAAGTGAGGCACATTAGAGACTCACAGCTCCACTTTGACTCTCCACATGAGGCGCAGAGAGTACAGTATGTCATTCTGATTTCTCCAGGCAGCTCCAGCTCTCTTATCCAACTGAGCCAGGAGCCCCTTGTCTAAAAACAGCAGCAGACATATCGATCAGAAATCTCTTCAGTGACATCAGAGCACTCACTGTTTACACTCCATGCTTTATTTCTTCTTTTCTCTTCAGCTCTCCTGAAGAGGAATTTTATAACTTATTTGGCATCTCTTCTCGGGCCCCTTATGTGCTGTTGAATCAAGTTTCAAATATGGTCATGAACACGATTCCACACAGTATATTAGTGTCAATGTCCATCTTTGTCACCTCTGTCCAACAACTTATCATTGTCTTCTTTCCTCTCATTTCCCTCTCTTTTCAAATCAACTGCTTCTTGCTTTCTTGTTTTCCATGACTTCCATGAAGGGCATCCCCAGATATTCATTGCAGGCTGAATAACCATCTTAAAGAACATAACGGATAAAGATGGGGCAGGCTGTGGGTTGCCTGAGGCCTTAGACATATACAGTTTTTAAAAAATAATAATATTTCTCTCCTTCTACCTGCGTAAACTGCAAAAAAAACTGTTATTACTTTTTTTGGCGAATCTTCATTACACAAAGCAACAATGTACTGCACTAATTGAAGAGATTACATCATCATTTTTCAAACACGGTTACAAAGTAACCAGAGTTTGAAAATACGCAAGGTGTCTTAAAAAAAGTTTAAGAGACCCAAAACGTTATTTCTGTGCGGATAAGAGGACAAAACTAAGAGTAAAATATACGTTTGATAAAAGAATAAAGTGTATAGGTGTAAACAGGTCCTGAGAGGCAAGACCCAGGGCAACAAATACAAAAGCAAAGGGCCACTATTTGTTAAGCTTGTTGCTTTGAGGTAACGATTAAACTTTCTCAGACGACTTCTCAAGGATTTGATACAGATCCTCAGCTCAACAGAATGTTAAAAAAAGAATCAACCTGTAACTATAAAAGTCAGAAAGACAAAGAATCTTACCAGTGGAAATATATCTATCTATCAACTGTATTTAATGGCGTCATTGTTCACCTCAGCTGTGTGAGGAGATGATTGGCTTGTTTTCACCGTAGCACACAGCTGCTGCAGGGCAGTTGTAAAACCTCAGCTCTCAGGGTAAACTGTGGCTCTGCAGCCCTATCTCTTTCACTCTTCCTTTTTTTCTCCTTCTTCTTCTCCCCATCTCCTCTGTCAGTGGTGGAGACTGAGTGGTTCCACATGGGAAAGCCCAGAGCTTCACACATCAGCCTAGCTGCGGGGATGAAATATGCTGTCTGTACATATCATCACATCATTAGGCCCAAAGGGATGCCTGCGATGGATTAGAAGCTGTCTACCTGCGAGGCTTAGATGAATTTATGAAGCACTTTATCATGATGAAGCATTAGTGGAACACTTTGTCTCTTTCCATTTGTGTTTATCTGTGGGAATAATGATTGTGTCTCGCTCAGTCTCTTCATCTTTATTTCCCTCTCCCCGCGTGTCATATGTGTGTGCGTTCTGACCCCTGAACCCTCCCTTTTTTTGACGCTGTTGGTTATCAGCGGAAGATAAGTGACGCTGTCTGAGCATCTCTCCGTCCAGCCGTTTGAGTCGTGCGTGGGAGGCAGCAAATGGTCCATTAAGTGTTTCTGCTGAGGCCGAGAGAAGATTTGATATAGTGGGGAAACAAAAGTCATATGCAGCAGGAAATTCAATTGTATATCTCCAGCAAGTTTAAGCTTTCTTTTGGCTTCACAACTAAATCACATGATCACAGTTCAGATGAGGTTTGACTCTGAGTCTGTCTTGCAGCCAGTGCACAGATTTGATGCTAGTGTTTAAATGAAGGAGGTTTTATGACTCGTACTTACTTCCTCAAAGAGTCTAGGAGCCACAATAGAAGGAAGCTACCTCCTCTTTCTCACAAACCCAATGTGCTACTTTAGAAGGTAAGCGTAGGAAACACCCCCCTCTGCTACAGTGTGAAGGTCCTTGACCCCAACATAGCCGCGGTTTATTCATGTAGTGAAAGTGAGAGGAAGGTACCCCTCCACTGCTTTGGTATCAAGAGACTCCAAGTGAGAACAGGAAGCTGGCAGGAAGCCTCCGTTACAACCTGGAGTTCAAAGGTCGTGTTTTGGATGATCAGCTGAGGGAAGCCAGGGGAAGGCAAAGTCACTCCCTGCCAGGTCATTGCCAGTCAGGCCTGATTCAGCTGAAGGAGATCATGTTACGTGAGCAGGAACCTCCAAGTGGCTCTCAGGACTCGTGGCTCCGCATCTCACACACCACAGGGCATCCTCTGTTCTCTGAGGAAGCCTGGCTGTAATACAACCTCAGTGCAAAGCGCTCTCCTCTAACAATGCTAACTAAATCTCCAGTGGAGGTCAGGTTTACACTGAACTCTCAGAGTAGTCAAATTAAATCATAAAGCCAATGCATGGATGACTGAAAAATATGGAAGGCCAAAGTTGCACTACCTTAACTTCTTCTCATCATACAATGCAAATCACAACGCGTCTTTGCAAGATCGGTTTTCGAATTTCTTGCAGCTCTTCATATGGGTGTGGTGTTTTTCTCGTTGTTTAGAATGAGTCAAAGAAGGATCCATGCAAGTGTTGAGCAGATCCAAGTGACAGCCAGGGTTGGGAGGGTTACTTTGTAAATGTAATTAGAATACGGAATACATGGCTCTGAAAGTAATCAGAATACAGAAGTTACGTGTCTTAAAAAGTATTCAGATTACTTTTAGAATACTTTTGGAATACTTTCTTTTTCCATAACAGATGGGTATGTTTTGGTGAACAGGAGACACGTATTTTACTGTTTTAATGGCTTATCAAGAACTCAAACACGACATCTTGGTGTCATTCTGGACAGCTCCCTCTCATCTGCACCCCACATAAAAAACATCCCCCGGATTGCATTCTTTTTACTGACTTAAAACCTTTCCTTAGAATTGTAAGGTGTCCGTGGGTGCTTTGAAAGGCGCCTCTAAATAGAATGAATTATCATTATTATTTATTATTATTATCTGAAACGATGTAATAACTTTTTTAACTTTTTCCAGTCACTTGCCCCATGCATTCAGCAGCAGCAGGCCATTCACTTTGACTTTATCCCGTTATGAAATGTCATCATTTCGACAATAAAGAAATGCAACATAAACGTTATCTTGCACATTTTATCGTACCATCTCCGTTTCTAACTTTCAATATATTTTAAAAGAGATCTCTCTCTCTCATCTGCGTGCGGGGGCGGGGCCTCACAGACATGCTGCATCTCTCTCTCTCTCTCTCTCTCTCTCTTCACAAGTTCCTCCCTTATTTATTTCGATAAGACCACTGAAATTAGGTCAACTCTACGGTAACAAAAGTTGAGTCAACTTTTGCTGCAACAACTATTTACCTTGCAATTTGCATCAAAAGGGAGGCCAGAATGTCACCTGTGTAATTTCTCAGAGTATTACATTTCTGTTTCGAAGGAATTATTACCTGCTGTGCAATGTTTTTGTGTATGTTAACCCTTGTGATCTAGACTTTCTAGAGTACATTGTATATTCCCACCAGTACCTGTAGCGACATGCCCACAATTACTCAGCCCCTCATGTTATTTCAAAGCTGTGCTATTTTTGGTCTGGGCTTTCTGTTTTAGAAAACCTGTCACATAATGAACAAATTGTTGCTCCATCTCTGCATATTTGGTGGAATAAGCAGTTTGTATAGGTTGACCTGCACTGTATTGTTAATGTAAGCACTTACACAGGCAGCATGTGTACTGGAGCACCACCCCCTCTAGCAGGTAGAAGAAAATCAGTTCTTATGCATCACACGTTCCAGACAGTTTATTTAATTAATGTTGACATTCATTCAGCCAGCAGTCATACAAGATGTAGATGTGGGGGGTGTTTAGCTGCCAAGACACACTGGTTTGCCTTTTACAATGGAGCTGATGTGTCCATTACACTGGTGAATATGTCTGGCATCATACAGTCATATTTTCGTGTCCCTCTCACACCTGTCTGAGATCCCTCAGCAGCCCTGCCCTGACTATAAGTCCTGACAGGTCCTGACTGCGCTTCAATGATTACACTTGCACTACGGCTACTAAAGGTTGTCATTCTGTTTCACTAAGGCTAGCAGGGCACAGCTATTTTTTCTTTTCTTTTTTATCAGGGGAATATTTTGAGCTAAATTTTCCGCTGTTTTTTGTTTATTCATGATGTGTCCTACAAGTAACAGCTTGCCATTATTAACCTGGGCAACTGACACAAGTTTCCAACGCTCCTCAAAGGGATGCCAGGCCACAGAGAGTTCATTTCTGTACATATCTAACAATAAACATATTATCATATAACATAATACTGCAATTGCGTATAGAGATCAGGAAAGTTGAAAATAATCATCTGGCAGGATTTTTTTTAAACACTGCAACCCACTTTCCAGGACTTAGTTTACAAGAGGAGATATTGTTATATACCCTTGCCTGTTTATATTATGCAACTGGTTGAATTATTGGAGCAAAATTCCACTCTGGACAAAATGTTCCCCAGCATGTCTTCCCATAATTCTGCATTGTTGTGGTGATCTAGTCACTTCATGGAAGGTGAGGCAGATCAAATGGAAAGCTGAAAAATAGGCATTGGCAGAAGTGTGACACAAGATCTTTTCTCAATGTTAATTGTTTTTTCTGAGCTATAGCCAAACATCTAACTGGTAGAAATATAGCATATGCACATTTATTGATGTATTCATTACCTGTTTATCTGTCAGTCAAGTTTCATCAACTGTTCTTTTCAAATGTCTTAGTTTCCAAGAAGTTAGCAGGCAAATAGTGCCACAAGCTACCCCATTAAACAGCTATAAATAGCAGCTTGGTGTTGTCTTGTGGTGTAACAGTTGGCCACATCCTGTTTCTGAGATTCACACATTGCTGACAGAACACATCGAAGAAAAACACCGGGGCCAGAGTTCTTCCTTTCTCTTTATCACTCTTTTCTTCAGAATGGAACATCGTCGGGCCTGCCAATGGAAAATATTAGATGGTTAAAGGCAGCAAAATAACACTACAGTTGATATGTGGGCGACGGAGACGTCACTATTTTTTTAGAAAGTGACTGAAAAGAGAAAAATAAAAGGTACATTTGTGGCTTTTTGCTGCCAAACAGTTGGGTTTTCCCTTCTTTGAAATTTCCTGCAGCCGTTTTCTCACAAACAGAAAAGAGCAGCGACATTCAAGTTTGATCATCTAATTGTTAAATGTGCTTACACTTCCTTTATGCCCTGCGATGGCAGAGCTAAAAATAACCTCGGCGTGTAAATGCCTGTTTATCCCAGAGTGGAATCGAGTTGAAAACATCCCGCAGTGTTGGCACAGGTGGGATCTTTCCAATGGGAGTTCCTCCTGCTTAGGGAGGGGAGTCCCAACCTGTGTGTGTGTGTGTGTGTGTGTGTGTGTGTGTGTGTGTGTGTGTGTGTGTGTGTGTGTGTGTGTGTGTGTGTGTGTGTGTGTGTGTGTGTGTGTGTGTGTGTGTGTGTGTGTGTGTGTGTGTGTGTGTGTGTGTGTGTGTGTGTGTGGCCTACTTTTTTATAAAGTAAAGTCTTTATTCCCAATATATAACAACAATCTCTTCTTTTTCCATTTCTTCTTCGTTAGTACCAATTGATTTATGATATTCCCCAATTTTTGCTCTCTTCTAATTTCACAAATGGTGGTTAGGTCTCTTACGAAGATAAAAAAAACATCTTGTTTTCACAGTTCAACGCAAAAAAATACATTTAAAATTTGAAGAAAAAAATGTTTATCATATAATACATATTTTAAAGTAATCATCACAATGACATACCATTGGGCCAATCAAGACTATATAAACCCTTGGGATAGTATAAAGTGTTTGAGAGGCCTTACCTATGCTAATAATACAAATAATTGGACGCACACCACCAATATTTGATTGAGTGGGATTCAACAATAAGGTTAAATGTACATTTTGTAATAGTTTTTTCTCCACTCAATCAATTTGTATGTTATAAAAGTGTTTTTTATGTCATTCCTGTTAATAGCGCATTGTTGATTCCCATAATAGAGTTGGGTTGTTGTTTTTTCTCAGTGATGTTTTGGTCTCGATCACCAAACAGTATCTGGTGATAACACACTGCAGGCCCACTCTGGGCCTCAGAGTGGGTGGACTTCCTGTCTCGGCTCCTTACATTGGGGATGGTGGTTCAACCCGACTTTCTCTCTCATTCTCTCTGTCTACATCAGCCCACTTTATCGCAGTAAGCTCTGGGACTGAGGAGCTTCTTGTTTGCGTTGAGCTTCAGGGCTCGGGGTCCTCGCCATCTTCACAGTCACTTCCCTCTGTTTTGCCAAAGAACACAGAGCAGATAAAGACAGGGGACTTCTGTGTCTGCCCGACTGTGGGAAAGGCGCGGGCACAGGAACTAGTGCAGGAAGGACAGGACGATGACTTCAAAACAGAGATATGTGCACAGGGCCGATACCAGTTTTAAAGGCTGGTAATGACAGTGATATGTTTGGATTGCAGCTACTGACATCCACTATTTTTCTACAACCACATCAAACCAAGTTTGGTAAATTGTCAGTTGCCCTTATTTTTCAGCCTACAGTTCAGTCAATGTTTTCTCCATCAAGTAAGAAAAATGCCCATATGTTGTAAAGGCTAAATTCTAAAACTAACATAACACTACTCATCTAGTAGGGTTAGGGTTTTTAGAAGTTAAGCTGGCCAGAAGTATACAATGTAATTAAAATAGACCCCACCTTTTAACAGAGGCAACATCGAAGTGATAAGAACATGATTGTCCTATACAATAATCTAATATGTATGATTCTGAAATGAGTCAACTGCCTAATGGGTACTTTTAGTTTTGGTACTTTTGGTTTAATTTTATACTGATACTGAACATATCTAAGTACTTCTTCCACCTCTGGGGTCATCGCAGAACTTTGAGGTTAGGGTTGTGCAACATGTACTGTCTTTCTTCAATACAATGCCACGTTCATCCAGTTTTCCTATGTCTTAACTTGTTAATGCTATTTATTTAGTAAATAAAGCTGTTGTAAAAAAAACTTTTATTGTCGCACATAGTGTATCTGCAATGGGAGTTCTTAGATCCGCGGTTGTCTTTTCCTAAGTCCTTAAGAATTCTCCTTCACATCTTTCCATGACCTCATGACGTTTTACATCGAAGTCAAGGGGAAAGTGGTCGCTAACAGACATAGGACGTCATTTTTCGATTATTCAACCGAAACCTCTGGAGTTCCGAGGCCCACATTTCCTGGTTGTAAATACGGCCTTGGCAGGGAATATAAACTGACAAGCTTTTATCACAAGTCTCTGTACCTTCCAGGTCACATCTCTTCATTACATTTAATAATAGTATTTGAATAGCCTCCATTGACATCTATTGTGACTAGTTAATAATGATTCCAAATGTCTCTTTTCTCTCTACAGTTAACGAGATCATCAGGAACGACCTCTCCAGCATTTCCGTGCACACTCATGCATAGATTCCAAGAACTCATCTGCAGCAGCACAAACACAAAAACAGCAGCATCAACAAAATGAGGACCAAAAACAACCTAGAGATCCAGATGATGAAGAATAAAGTTCTGACGAGGACCTCCCAACTGACCATCATCGCCTTCAGCTCCTCCTAACTCTAAGACTTGCTGCATTTTCTCATTGACAATCACTGGCAAGCTCCATTTGAATAAACAAATAAATGTTATATTTACAAAAAGGGAAGTGATATCAGGGGCAAAGTATCCGACTACACTTGCCTTAATACACAGCAGATGTTATTTAGTGGACCAAACAGCTCAATGAAACTGAATTACTTCTATCGTTGACAAAATGACAATCCTTAATTTGTGTGTGAACTGGATGCTAATGCATGGACAAAGCTAATGGGACAAATAAGTGTCACGCTACATCACTTTGGCTCATTTGTCTGTGCAGTCAATCTGTTACAACCGAATTGGTGCCTTACTGCAGGAATATTGACAGCAAATATTAGCAACAGTCACACAAATGCAAATGGTTCATTGTGACCCAATTGGACATTTTTATATGACCGTTTTATATCATTTCAATGATTTGTTTACAGGGAAACAGAATAAAAAAAGGCTGGAAAAGATGTAGGGAGTATGTGAATAGATTAGTATTTTTTCTCGCTTCCTCATTTATTATCTCATTGTTCATTTATACTGAATGTTATTGTATGATATTCTTTTGTATAAACATGTATTTGAAAAAACGTATGCCTTATGCTTATATCATGCTGTTAAGCTTTTTTCTTTTGTTCCATTTGTTTCCATATAATGTGTACCATTTCTACTACCCTGCATTATGCTTTTCACCTTAGTGCCTATTTGTATTTGTTTTTATCATCCTGCCCAAGTCTTCCGCTCCTCCCATATGACATGACGATGCACAGACAATCAGAGAAATATATAGTACATATCCTATGACAACAGTTCCTGGTTGCAGAGGCTTATGAAGGCAGGTATAATCCTCCCCGAGCTATAAGATAGTTGAACAATGGTATGCTTACCTGCTGAATTTCAATGAGAATACTCCTGGACAATATATTTGAACATCTTGCACTGCAGGTTTCGCACGTAAATATGCAGAATAATGTAAGTCTTCAGCAGGCTCAGTTTAACTCATGGGTGATTCCACTGAGAAGATGGCAGGACTGTTACTTACAGCTGGCAATAATTGATGTGAGTAAACCAAAGGATTTTAACTTTGGTGAAATTATTGTCCAAGTTTTTCTTTTTTTCCGTCAAAGCATTGAGTGGTTCCCATGTACAAAAAAACATTATGCACTTTACCATAGAAACTGGCTTCCAGACCAAACATAGTTTCCACTGTCGCTTCACAAACTTACCTTCGTTGACTTTTTTTCCACACAGCTGCAGTCTTTTTCCATGTTATCGGTCTTTCTGAGCATGCACATTGTACCTCAAGTCGAGGATCATTTAGCTGACAGTAGCTTACAATATAGCTTCCTAATACATTTTTGGACATATAGTATATAGCATGACTAAACTGTATAAATAAGGTTTCTATTTTGTGCCTTACTCTTTTTCTTGGTTGATTGTTGCAACTCTATAATGCTTTTCTGTGTAGGCACAAGGTGAAACATATTTCTCTTTAATATGAAATATTTATGAAAAAGGAAATGTGTTTAAAGTGCATTTAATATGTTCTAAACAATGAATTAATAAATGGCATAATGTTGACCATACATAACCTAAGTTGTCAGTTATTGTTGTTGTATTTTGTTTTATCATTACTGATTTAGTGAGCCTTTTCAAAATGCTTTTGGAAAAATACATTAACCATTCAATGGTTTCTGGATCCTGGGGGGTACATTTATTTGATTGTAAAAATGGGTGTAATAACAATGTTATTACAGGGAAATATCGGGTTAGTATTGGTGTTATATGGGTTGAATATGAGTCTAATAACAGTGGAATATAGCTGTAATTAACAGTCTAACATGGGTATAATACGGGTGTAATACGGATGTAATAATTGTGTAACATGGGTGCAATTAGGGTGTAATACCAGTGTAATATGTGTGTTAATAACAGTGTAACATGGATGTCATGGATAGAGTCATTTTGTTTTAATACGGGTGTAATATTGGTGATAAGGAGGAATAGGGGTGTATTAATTTGTAATATATGTGTAATGTAGAAAATAACATTCAATTCATTTTCCAAAATATTAAATGCCCATTTAAGGGTTGAAAAAAAAAAATGTGCACATTGAAATTACTACTATAGACTTGAATCGATTTATTTTAGAAAATACAATTTTGCTAAAAAAAATAGTCTTACATTTGGTATAGATTCTGCCTTTTTTTCTTATTTTTCCCCTCTAAAAGCATTCTTTGACTATTACATGTATGGCCCATATGGCTATGCTTTAGATTTAGGCTTTGTCTTTGACTTGTCTGTGTGATATCCGTGTGTTATACGGCCTGACCTTATTAAACCTTTGACTGTTCCAACCTGCACCTATCCCTCCTAAAACCTGAAATGGAGACAGTTGGACATTGACAAGAGGATGGAAAAATACAGTTTTGTTAACCGCTAGTTCACCACACTGTTATTGGAATGAATATTTACTTTGATTTATTACAATTTAAATTGTCACAAAATAGTGCTCGGCGTACATTCTTCCTACGCCATTGCCAGCAAGATGGCACTTAATCTATCAAAAGATGGTATTTGGTCTTCCCCTTATGTTTGAAATAAAAACAACCCTACACTTAGCAGGATAAGAAGCAACAAGCTGCTGATATGCCAAGTACAAGCAGGGGCCTGTGTTTTTTCCAGTGAGTATTGTTAGTGGTGGGTAGTTAAGAGTAAAACAGCACCTCGCCATGGGAGCTTTGCCACGCTCCTGTGTACCACCTGCCAGTCCTCCAGACTTTTTCCACCCAGCAAAGTTATGAAGCGCCCATCCCCATAGTGACAGAAGGCAGGCCTAGGCGGCGCTCCCCTGTACGGACCTGGTAAGCCCAAAATAGCCCCACTATTTACAGATGCAGTCACGCCCCTTTTTCCTGGCACCCTGTCCTTTTTACCTTACTCTTCATCTGATGCCGGCATACCCTTTGACACAGCTGAGAGATGACTCCGGGCCGTAGTTTCCATGAAGCAGCAGTCAAGCAGGGAGGCTAACTAAATCAGTAGAATATCCATGATCTGAAAACAAATGGAGCTTCAAAACCTATAGACCTAAACTGTTGAAAGGTCTGTATCTGATGACCAGATGATGACATTTTCTTGTGAATATACTTTGTGGAGTTCAATCTTTTTACATCATTGCATTATATTTTTTACCGGTTCAAACACTGAACTGCTTTCTTTAACATTGAATGCTACCAAGGTTCATCTGCTCAACTTTAGAGAATATAAACTAACATTTTAAAGTTTTTAATTTAAACAGAATTAGCTTCATTTATTTCATTGGGATTTGCAATTGCTCCAAGGGTTAGACCAGAAGATCAATGCCACCCTCATAGTTGTATGTTAGATATGATGCTTTGACCAGAAAATAACTAGCACCAGAAGAAACATGTAGCTTGTTTTTTTTCTTAAGGTAACTAAATCTGCCTTCCAGCCCCTGGACCAGTTGTATGAATTTGATTTGGTTTTACTTACTATACTGTATATCTGCTTTGTTGCTAACCCTTACCCTAAGCAGAAACGTGAAAAAAGCATTGCTAACAGCAGATAGCTTAATAGCTGCAAAGTTGTATCACATTTTAAATTCAAACTAAACTTCTTAGTACGGTTCCGGAAAAAATCCTGTTTTGGATTAAAATAACTATGTTTATTACTCAAAGTAAGTTTGAACTTAAGGTTTCAACATACAGTAAAGGAATCAGCAGCTGACTTTTGGTGCCCATGCAAACTTTCTTGCAGTGAAATCTTTGTCACCAGACTTCTGGGACACTTGCTCTAAGCACTTGCTCCAAGCATATTATATTGCTGTGGTGTGAAAAGACTTGCGGAAAGCAAATATGTGTTGTGATAACAGGCACAATTACATAGGAAGTTATCTTTTTGTGTTTGTTTCTTTATGGCTTTATGAATACATGTATCATGAGTTGCTTTGGATAAAAGCGAGAGTTAATAATAGTAATATCGTCAAAAAGAAGCTGTGACTGAACTCAGGTGGAGATGCCAATGATTGCAAGATCAAATGATCGGACTCACAAGCTGACTTGCTGCACTGAATAAATAACTGATAGATGCAGCAATTGCCAATCAATGGCTAAAGCAACCCCTGCAGTGGGGACAACAGCACAGAGAATGCAAAAAGAATTCCCTGATCATAATGATTCCAGCGCGTGCCATTTACTCCCCAGGGTCTGCATGCTCACAGCACCTGGCAGAGGGTACGACTTAGAAGTTTCATTGTACGGATTTATAGCGTCTTTATGGCCCTGCTTCCTCCTCCATTGTATTCCCAGCGAGCCCTTGATTTCAGCTTTTATAAAGTGAGTGCATAGGCACAGTGCTGCAGCTCCTGCCCTCGTCTCTCGCCGGCCATCTGCAAGCTGTAAATCCTCAATATGCCTCTGTTATGAAGGGCATGTTGAGAGAACCATGGGGGTGGCTTCAAGAGATGCTTTAAGAGATAATTGCTTGGCCATACTAAGGAGTCTTTGATAGTTTTGTCCCATGAGCCAGTACATTTGATCTTTTTTTGGTCCCTTGAGTTCTTTTGCTCTCCAGAGACATGTGTCAGATGACTATAAACAGACCGTTATCAATTACCTTCAGCATGATAAAGAAGGAAGACGAGAACCATGTGTGAGGATTCGAGCACGTGTTTACATGTGTTTTTTTTATCTGTTTAGGGTGGGGTTTGTGGGGCTCCACAGGTGTACTTAGACCCATTTCATGGGAGCATTTCACATGTGACAGCACCAGCAGATGACCCATGGTCACATCGTTGCACACGCACAGACAAATCACCTTTTTAAAAGACACTTTAAGGGGACGCTCCGAAAAGCAACCAGATGGGGCCTGGAAAATCTTGTGCTGTCTTTTATTCTCCATCTGCAATCATTCAAGCTTCATTCGCCCTCTCTTTTGTGATGCGTGAAATGTTGTGCAAGGGTTTATACAAATTTAGCGGCGGGACAGATGTTTGAGCTTAAGCTTAAATGTGCAAAAGTGAGAATTATCTTTAAGAGTCTGTTTATGGGATCGTGACACGTGACTTCTCTATTCTCCAAATCAAACCTGATGCATTCAATATCCCTTTGTAGTTCACTCTGAGAGAGCTCTATTTCTTCATCAGGAAAACACTCCAAGGCATCCCAAGCCATCATGCTTCTATTGTTTGCTGTAAATGTTTCTGTACATACACAGAATGTTTACGTTGAAGTACATTGTGGCGCACATTAGAGATGCTCTAATGGGCTACAGTAAAAGCCCTTGCTAGTCAAGAGTTCAGGCAGGTGCAGACTCTTACAGTAGATAAAGGAGCCTGGCACTGGAGATGAGTTCACGACAATCACTGTGAGGCTTTTAGACGCCTTCTCCAAGCTCAATCTTCATTTCCCCTGACACTGATTTTGCAATAAGGATCCGGAGAAAAGGGGAATGTCCATCTATTCATTTTAATGATCCTTCATTATTGACTGCTGGCAGGGAGGGGGCGGGCAAAGGTAATGATTCTCTGTCTTTGCTAGCCAATCACTCCTCTTAAAAGAATAAGACTCTAAATAAGGCCACTAATGGATGCCCAGTATGACCTAAAGCTGACCCCGCATGCAACCTATGCGAACCGACTTCCCGACATCAAGGATTGAAAGTCTTGCTTTAGTTATTTCACTCTTTTTAGTGGATTGGTTATGATTTTCCCTAACAGAAGGAGAAGTTGCAAACATGATAAAACCACAGATTTCATGTGTTTTATAAATATTGATTTAGCATAGTATGTCACTGAAGCTATTGCCTTTTTTGTTGGGAAGGCTTTTCAACTCAAATAACTCAAGCAGTATTTTGACATTTTTGGGAAATGAGCTCATTTGCTTTCTTGCCAAGACTTAGTTCAGAAGATCGATACCACTCTTATTTATGTAAGTTAAATATGAGGCTACAGCTAGCCAGTTAGCTTAGTTTAGCAAAAACACTGGAAAAAGTGGGGACAGCTAGCCTGGCTCTTTCCAAAGGTAACATAATCTGCCAGCACCACAAAAGCCCACTAATTAAACATATGATATCTTGTTTGTTTAATGTGACCAAAAACTTGAGGCTAAAAATGAGAAGTACTGGTTTTATGTGGGGGGTTTGCGTGCCAAACTATTTCTTCGATGGGCAAGTATTTTCCTTAAGTCTCTACTGACAAGTACCTAAGAAACTACTGTTGCGTTTTTGTTGCTAAGGCATTGATAAAGGAACCTCTTTTATGAGGGGCATGTTGAAAAAAACATTATTTGAAAGATACAGTATAAAATATGCCTATATAGCCTACACACAAACACACTATAATTCATTATAGCTCTTAGAAAAGTTGCAGGAAGTCAATGCGCCCAGGCCTATGTCTCAGAAAACCAGATGTATGATTGTTAAAGAGTACTGCACCAGCCCAGAGAGCGCTATGTAACACTTTGGGTGGATAACAATGGTAATTTAAACAACAATACATAGTGAGTGAGGATTATATGGAGTTCATAGTTTGGGTAACACATTTTTAGTTTGGATAAATTGCTTTGTTTCTGCATAGTATTTTTATCCATTCATACGGACCATACCAAGCCCCCAGAAAGTGTGCCGGATGTTGAAACAATATTTCATAGTGGCCAAATGGTGTTAATACAATTCTTGTGTCTGTTTTTAGTTTTTTTACTAATTAAAGTACCCAGGAAGAACAGTTGAATTACCCTTTTCTAATTCATTAGATCCTAAAAGTTGTACAATGCACAATGAGACAAATCCAAAGTTATGTTCCCTCTCCTTATCCGGGAGACCAACCGCGTCTGTGTTGATTTGAGGCAGTGCTTAGCAAAAACGAACGTGTGGATAATCTATGTGCCCAAGTCCCAGGGTGATACGGTTAAATAAATAGTCAAGAACATCACCAAGTTGTTCGTATCAATGAATATTAACACCCAGAGTGGTATTCTTTTCCCACTAAACTTTTTTTCAAATGCAGATATAATAATATCCACACCAGCAGCAGTATTTGTAACTCATTGATTTAGATTCGTTCAGCCTAAGGCATTGAGGCCCTATTCACACAGAGACGAAACGGAGACGAAACGGAGGCGAAAACTAAAACAAACCGAAGTCCACACGAAAACGCTTTAAAAAGCTGGAGACGCTGTAGCACATATGCCGGGCCTGTACTGTAAGTGGCGCTGTACATCCGCCACAAAATACACCAAAAGCAGCGAAGAAGACCGATGACGATTATTATTATTATTATTATTATTATTATTATTATTATTATTATTATTATTATTATTATTATTATTATTATTATATTATATTATAATTGTTGCTGATGGTTGTGGTAGAGGGGCTGTAGATTTTGCACTCAAATCTGTATAATTGTCAGTAGCGTCTGGAGCACGAATGCAAGCCTGTGATCCGCCATTGTTGTTGTGGTTATGGCGTCATCGTTTTCAGGAAATTATCGTATGGGCGTACACACGGAGCCGCAAGCGTTTCGTCCCCAGACCTACCGACTTTGGGAGCCGTTATCAAAGTGTATGAGATTCGTGCTCCGTATCCGCGGCTCCGTTTCGGCCTCGTGTGGACGAACCGCCTATACGATAGAGAACGTTAGCGGATATATCGTCTCCGTGTGGATGGGGCCTGAAGCCATTCAAGAAAGTGATCTTTCATCTTAGAACACCAAACCACATTGATGTATTTCCTCCTATAACTGTAAATAGTCTGGAACTACAGTATAGGTTTTTTCGATTGAATATTCTACTGTGTATGCATAGCACAAGTAGCACAGATTACAATTGTACATTATACTTTTTATTTTAGTATGTATACAGTATGTCTGCATCTCAGCCAGTGTTGGCTGTCATCAGTCTGTCAAGGTAATGAACCCTACTTTACTGCAGCTTCCAACAGCTCTTTAAGGCCTACTTCACACCACCGGAGGAATACGCTCAGGTATTAGTTCTTCTGCCTGGGTGCTCTGCTGGATGATGGGTGGGCGGGGATGTTATTAGGAGCATTCATCTACAAGGCTCCCCAAGCCATACTATACTGAAACTGACCACAAGACAACCCTATCATCCTCAAAGATTACCTGTCTCCTGCACTGTATATGAATGTTTTATCATAAAAGCTTTTCTTTTTTGCTAAGTGCCTCCTTGAGTGTTTGCTTTTAACTTTTGATTACTTTATGTCTTGTTGTGAAGACGAGAAAAAATAAAAAGTCCCGGCCCATTTGAATATAATGGACTTAACGGGAAAGGTAGTCTCAGTTGCTTCATCGAAACGAAATTTCACAGCGGTGTAATCCAACACAGTGGGTGTGAAAAAGCTCTCACAAAGTGGTAGTTTCAGTGCCTTGAAGTTTCTTATCCTTACATTGTCAAAGTGCGCTGAGCAGATGGAGCGAGTCAAGGGAGAAAACAGACATGACACAATCATATAAATAAAACAGTATGGCCGGCTTTGTATGGAAGCCATATGTTTCCGTCTGTGAGGAAATATAGGATGTCATGCATTACAGTGTAAAAAGACTCATTTACAACCATTAAAAGCAGCTTCAATTCACCATATCTGCCTTTGTTGTGGTGGATCACATCTCATTTGGCTCTTTTTATATATGATATGTTTTATACGGTCTTGAGTCATTTAGAAGAAAAAAAATGTTTTGTCATACGGTCTAGAGTCTAGACGTTAAGGTTTCCAGCACTCAACCCCCCCCCTTCAAGGTTTTACCAGACGTCGCGTTGTGAGAGGGGAATGGTCGATTGCATAACGGAAGGCGAGACGTGATCGTTCCTGGCCTTCTCACACAATATTCAATCATTCTCCGCATACTCCAATCCCATGACGGCCCATTAAAAAGCAGCGCGGGCTAGGATTTCCCCTCATGTGTTTTAAATTGAAATTACGGTCACAAAGTATGCCATATGCGTGAATCGAGGAAGACAAGAAGCATGGGGAAAGAGAGATATCGAAATAGTTGGACTGAAGGAGAGAAATAGAGAGGCAAGCAGAAAGATAAGAAGGAATCCCATTTTCTCACACGTTTCCTGTTGTGTCATCCTGCCACCCACATTTGTATTACGCAGAATGTCCAAGTGTCTTTATCTCAGTGCATTTGTATAATTTCACAATACTTAAAGAGACTTATATATGACATTTATGAGAAGAAAAAAAAAAAATCTTGAAAGACTCCTCATATTTGAGCTAAATTATAATTCCAAGCAAGTCTGCTGCGTTTAAGCTTAGCACACACACCATAAGTCATAGAAGCCACGGGAAGAGATAAGGAACATAGGTGAAGTGTGAGACATCAGGACATGATGATGACCCCAGATGTTCTCTGAGGAACCATGGGATCTGAATCAGACTGACTGGCCATGAGTTCCTCATTCCTATTTCTCCCTGTGGAGAGGAGTAAGCACACACACGCGCGCACACACACACACACACACACACACACACACACACACACACACACACACACACACACACACACACACACACACACACACACACACACACACACACACACACACGCACACACATTGATACACCTACATGGATAAGACACTGTCTCTGTGATTTAGTGTGAGGAGGATATGATACAGACATGACTCTGTTGACCTGGGAAAACTCCCCAGAGACATGCAGAACTCCTCCATCTAAAATGAGGTTGAGCAATTATCCAATATCAAGGTGAAAATGGTCCAGAAGTGTATGTTTATGTTCAGTATTACTTTATATTTAGGATCTAAAGCGTTGTATATTTTAAACAACATCCAAATCACATTTTTATTGAACCCATATATTTTCTTATGAGTTGTTTAACAAATGTGACTTGATCCAACACATTTGGATTCTTCCGAAACGTCCTAAAGATCAAAAGTCTACTTCTACTACCACTAGAATCTTGAAGCTCGACTGCAGCTGAGATGTGCACTCCGCCTCAGTTACCCATGAAGATGTTCTAATCATACAGCGACATCTAGTGGTAGTGTCAAAGTTGTGCAGGATCCCCACCGTACTACAAATCATATAAAGACTCCATGTATAGCTTCAAATATAAACCTTCTTATTTTACTATGTTATGCGAAACAGTATTTATAGGTGGTAAATAGGTGTAACCGGCGACCGCACACCAATATTTCTTAATTGTTATGTATTATAAGTATAGTCACCTTTTCTCTCAATGGCAAACCAAAGAAAACCGAAAATACTTGTATATTTAAATTTGAATATATGTCTTCTCATGAATAAGAGACACCCACTGTTCAAATAAATAAGATGTTTTGACTTGACATTTCCTATAAAAATGCATATAGGTGTATACAAATGTGAAGTGTTGGTGTGTACATTCATTTGAGAATAAATAGACAATTATTTCGAAACATATTGCCCTAAATATAGATATATATATATATATATATAGATATATATATATAGATAGATAGATATAGATATAGATAGATAGATATTTAACTTTACAGTTTTAATCCCTGAGTATACCAGTCCAAAAATGATTAATAGATATTATTGATCAACTCGGAGATGAAGTCAAACCCTTTGCAATCATAAATCTATTGGAACATATTGCAATGTTTTTCTGAGTTTCCTGATCTGTTGTGTAATGCAACATTTTAATTAGTATATTAGACTCGATCTAAGTATGGGAAAATACTTGAATGGTTCTGTGTAGAAAAGGGGGAAAGAGGAATGGGTTACACTTTGTTGATTCCATTGAAGTGTCTTCATTCTTTTCTATTGTTTCATCTTACAATCCCCTCTTATCTTGTATACACATTTGCCCCTTTTCAACATCTTTCTTAATAATGTCACTTTAACCAAATACAATTAACATACATACATCAACCCCTCAACTCATGAGCATAAAGTCTTCTTCTCCAGCCAACTGAAGATAAAGTGAATATTTATAATGATATGCAAAATAATGCTGCAATAAAACACGTGTTTTATTTGGTATTGTTGAACAGGTTCTCCATACAAGTAACAAATACAGTACAAAGCATGTACACCAAAAACAAGTACACATCTTTTAGAGTGTCAATCTAAGGCACATTTTAAAACCAACACTACCATAAGTTATACTTTTACATCATAAAAACAATTCAAGTAAACTAGCTTTAAACCTCTGAATTGAGAAGGAGTTGTAATACGCTCAGCAACAATATGGTTTTCTGTGATGATACATTTATATTGTCATTTCAGCTTAATGCTTAGGTTACTCCATAAGTCAATAAATATTGTTTTTGAAAAATAAATCTACCATATAGCGACACTGATCAGAGTAAATTAGTTAAATGGCATCAGGGAGTGATACTGCTCAGTGCATCTACAATAAGCGCAAATGATTCTTTAGTGTTTAACTTAAACATATTTTTTCACTACATTGGACAATTGGTGTTGCAAGCATCACCGGACCTAAAAAGGCCATAGACACTGACCAATGGGAACATGGATACAGCACCAAGCATGGAGCCCAGCTGCACCACTGCTCCACACCACACGAGGGCGCTGTGGCCCTCGTCCCTGAGAATCACCCCGATGGTGACCTTCACGTAGGAGAGCGACAGGACGAAGAGGATCCAGGCCAACACCTGCAACACAGGTATCAATGTATCAATATAACATATTACAACAATCTCAAACCCAAAATATGTTCTTGTAGCTATTTTAGCCTTCAGTCTACTCTGTTTTATTGTGAATAACTTTGTATTTGTTAGGAACAACTAATAAAACGTAGTTTAAAAAATATCTAGCATAGGACATTCTGATTTTATAGGCCACAAGCCCAACCATACGTCTTTTTAAAAGCTACTATACTAAACTATAGTTTTTGGACACTGATTACTGAAATTGGTTCTTAGAAAGCCATGCTAAGACATGTCAATTTGTACCCTGTTCACTTGCTGTTGCTTTTTCACCTTAAATAGTGTGTAAGGCTATCAACCTGACAGCAGTAACATAGCCATCAAAAGCAAATACAGTGTGCAACAAATTACTGTTCAATTGGCAAACAAGTTTTGACAGTTTTGTCTTAATCAGCTCAAACAAGGTTGAGTAATTCTGCAAATAACAAAGCACTTCAAGTTGTTTGAGAACTGACCATGCATGTGATTATGGCAGGCATAATGTACTTTCATACTTTTATTAGGTGTAGCACTTACAAGACAGAATAAGAGATCCACATTTAACAGCTATTAGGTGACATATTTCACATCTTTTATGTGAATTTCATTAGAAAAAATAATCCTACTATAACTGCAGTTCCAGAGGCACTGTGGACCAGCAAGGGGCAAGGGCTAAGAGCAGCCATGGCCATGTTGTAGGCGCCGAATCCTGTCCCAAACATGGTCAAGAAACCCATGAAGAAGAGAGATCTGGAAAAAAAAAAGGAATACATGGTAAAACTGAGTTGTTTTTTTTTACACTGATCCACTTTGCTTAACAAACTCTAGTGACCTGTAGGAGCAACGTGTTCAAACTATGATAAATGGAGGAAATCAGGTGACGTAGTATTAAGTCCAACAAAGTCTGCAGAGGAATGGACAAACCAAAGAGGTTCTCCCTTGTCCTGTATCAAGCTAAACTTCAATTCAACCAAACTTATTTAAACCACAACCATGACATTTTACAAAAACGTATCAATTAGATTTGTGTGTATTAGCCTAAACTAATATAGTAGTTTTGTTTTGATTCACAAAGTAATGTCTAATAGGCTACCCGGCACGTTGAAAAATTATGCTAAAAGTGTTCCCAGTGCATTGATAACTAGTAGGCATTTTCAATTATGACTGAGTTCTATTTATTTAAATGCAATGTTACTGGAGGAGACATACAAATCTCAGCCTCTATATAAAATACAAATTTTAGGTAACAAGATGGTTCTAGTAATTATTCTCACCTAATCGGCAAAAACATGGCAATGAAGCAGGCCACTGGATTGGCAACAGCTGCCATTGTGGCAGCTAGATGGTAGGCTTTGTTCCCGTAAGGCAGACAGGAGTAGGACTGGACTGAGGGAAGGATTGCATTGGTCAGAGCATTGACCCATGCTAGTACAACAAAGATGAACACCACCTCCAGATTGCTATACGTCCCCTTCCCAAAAGAGCTCTTGGCTTCCCTTTTGGATTCCAGGTGGCTGATCATAGGCTTCTGCTCTGGTGTCTGGGCGTGCAGAGACAACCCTTGCTCTCTCTTGCCAGGAGCCAGATCCCCACTGAAGTACAAGTCATTCTTTCTCTCTCGAGCCACAGATGGGTGATGGTTGAGTAGGATGAAGGCTACCAGGGAGACAACCATCATGACACTGAGGAACACGAAGAACACCTGGGCTGAGAATCGAGCTGGCTGGTAGATGGCCTGCAGTTCTCCACTGCCAACCATAGTAGCATTATCAGCCGTTTGATTGGCTACCACAGCCAAAGTGGCATTCTGACAGTGGACTAACCCAACACCTTGAATGAGAGCCACCAGTGCAGGCACCAGCCCACTGAGGCCTTCACCTACGAAGTACGTAGTGAGGTACTGTGGACGCAGTCGCATCATGAAAGGCAGAAATGTTACAGAGGAGGTGCAGTCCACCACAGAGAGCAAGAAGGTTAACACCAGCAGGGGCACACTGTGCAAAGAGCCCCCTATTGTCATTGTCTGCCTCCAAAAGAAAGCCAGCAGGAATGTAGCAACGATCCCCAACCCTACAATGCAGTAGATGACTGGACGCTCATCTAGCACCCCTGGGCGGAAGCGGTGCATCAGAGTGATGAAGAGGGGACCTATGTTGGCCATCTGGATGAGGACTGTGAGGTACGATGGCAGATACCATCCCTCTGGGATCTCTGTTACGACCAGAGGCAGCTCCACCCACATCCCGTTGATGGCCACCCAGGAGCCCATGCCGAACAGGCACGCCAGTACGTGAGTCAGCAGCGACATAATGGAGGCTGGAATGAGGTCAATCAGGAAATGCAGATCTCGCAATCTAAAAACCGACACAAAATAGGACAGTTTATTAGTACACTGCAAATCTTCAATAAAATGAAAATAGTGAAATACCCATGTTTTTATTGAGATATTATTTTATTAAAATTGGAATATCAGCCTTTTATTTTCGAAAACTCTATGAATGTGTTACAAAATGTTAATACATTATTTGTCTGTGCTAAACTTCGAGTAACAAGACATTTCAACTTTTCCCCGAATAGTTGTAGTGTTTAACATTGTAAAATGTGTCTTGGAATTGTAGTTATTGCATATTTTCCTCATATTGTGCAGCTCTATCAAACACACAAACTAAAGCATCTTACCCCCATGTTAGCAAGTTCAACCTGCTAATATGCTAATTATAAGAACATTTGAATGAAGGTGTTTATCTGTAATTTTGACCATGTTTACCACTTTATTGTTAAGCCATCTTGTATTTTAACATGTTAGCATGCTAACAACAACTTTCACAGCCATCCATCCAATAATAGTTTGAGTGTTTTTAGTCTGGACCTATTGCTAACTGTGCCATCCCTAGGGACAAAAAGCTAGTAAAGATTAAAAGTGTTTCAGGATTAGTGTTTTTCTAACGCATTATATCAAACATATTTAAATTTAAGTTTCAGTAAATACACCATAGCAGGGCTAATAGTGTTACATAGTGTTGCTGAGTACGACCTTCCCAGTGTCCCTGTTTTCTGCCTCTCGAAGCGATGCCTGACCTTTCACACACTGACACACTGCTACAATAAAAAGACCCATGTGGTTGGGACATAAACAGACACGTCAAAGGCATATCAATGTGAAGCAATGTAATACAACTACATCCCAAGTGCTATTGTGAAGGACTTGCTCCACTCAAACCATAATCAAATTGTAAACGTTCATTCATACTACACCGATACATTTGGCTGCTATTACTATTTTATTGCAGATATTGTGTTTTTATAGAGAAGTGTCAAATAACAGTTTTAATGTCTAATAGACCTCACGTCCAAGGTTTAATAGAAAAATGTAAGAATAAGACTTCCTTTATTTGATCTGTAGGCCTATCCTAAATATTGTTGAACCAATGAAGAAGTGCTGACTACGTGAGGTAAACATGATCAAACTGTGTCCTGCTTTTAAATATTTGTATATTTGTAAAACCCTTGTCCTTTTTCATCCTTTTCAGGTTAGCATATGGAGGAAGAGATAAGCTATCTAGTCCTAGGATAACCAGGAAATCCAACAACCCATATTACCTTCATACATACAGGTCATCTTCCTCATTTCTACAAGGTCTCAGACTATCTCATCTTACCTTGTTCAGACCATAGCCAGAAAGCTCTTCTATTCCCTCTTTCCTCTCAAAAACCGTCACTCCATTGTGATAATTCCTTTAACACATCAGCCGCAAGTCCCCATATTCTCCTCCACACACACAACATTCACAGGCTTACATTCTGCTTCCCTGTTTCTGCTGCGTTTGACAGGGGGAGGGACTGCACAGGCGCACATGCCTTGCACCACCATGACACTTCTGATCTCCCTATACCATCGGCCTTCTATTGGAGGTTGGTTTCAAAACCAGGCAACCATGTGCTCTGTGCCTGTGGGTGTAGAAAGAGGAGGAAGAGATCAGTGAGACTAGCTCCTCCTTTTCCCTTTCCCTCCCCCAACCGGTTTACGACCTTGTGGCCTGCCCTGAGCCCTCTTTTAAACACACAAGCTACAGAGTGAGTTGAATGAGTGCACCGGCTTTGGTTTCACACTCAATAAAGACAAGATATTTGAAATCCCACACTGACTTTCCTTCGTGTTCGCTGTCCTTGCCTAAGTGAATGGCCTGCTCAACCTATAGTGTCCTCTTACTGTGCCAGCAGTACAATTGCATAAAGCAATAGGTTGCATCATCTTTGTTATGAAACTATTATATATCTGAAAAAAACAGCATGTAAAGTATACATGTCGAGTATATAGTCTCAAACACTCACAGTTGTTACAAAATTACTATCAGGTCAAGTATAGTGGTATTCTGGTATCCATATATTTTTCTTCACATAACCTACTTTGAATTTTCATGATATTGTGTCACACTTTTTATTTGACATGTGTTATTGCATAGGATAGGCTACTATTATTTTATAATTGAATATGTTAAAATGTAATTTATCATATTTATTGAAATACTATACCATTTTGTTGTTTGTTTTTTTCAACATAAATAAACTATGATCCAGTTATTTCAGATTTTTTCGTTATAGTATGTGATTTATATATGATATTATCGATTTACTATTATATGTTTTTTTTTTGTATTTTCCACATACCATACTGTGTAATTTTAATGTGTTTTTTTATGTAATATCCTGTCATTTATTTTTTTATATTTTCCACACTGTCGTTTTTCCCGTTTCTTTCAACATACTAGACTATGCGGTTTTTTTCATATTTTCGACATCCTATACTATGTTTTTTATTTCATATTTTAGACAAACTATACAACTGTGTCGTTCTTACAGATATTTTCGTCATACTTTACTTGTCGTTTTTTAAATGTTTTTTGAAATACTGTACTATGTTGTTTTTAATTTCTCAAAAAATCTAAAATAAATCAACATACTGTATAGTTTGTAAAAAATAGAAAATAAATGTATATTGTATAGCTTGTGAAACAACCTGACATACTTTATTGTGTGGAAAATATGTTAAAAAAAACAACATAGTATAGTGGGGAAGTAATTAAGTAGTTACGTACCTCAAAAGTATGACGAAATACATTGAATAGTATGTCGAAAAAAATCCGAAAAAACAACATACTATATTATGTGTAAAAAAGGAAAACATGATATGATGATATGTCGAAATTGTGAGAAAAAAACGACATAGTAAAGTATGTCAATATATTTAAAAAAACATATAGTGTGTCGAAAATATGCTAAAAATGCATCAGTAGAGAGTTTCGGAAATATGCAAAAGTACGACATAGTATAGTGTGTCGAAAATATGAAAAAAAAGACATAGTACAGTGTGTCGAAAATATCAGAAAACACTCAACAGTATATTATGTCAAAAATATCAGAAACTAGATAGTATAGTACAGGGGTCGGCAACTGGCGGACCGCGGTCCGGATCCGGACCCAGACGCCGACCTATACGGACCCGGAGCTATAATCAATACATTAATAGGGAATTTTTCGGCGCCTCCCGCTTTTTTAACGCTGATTTGAACCGAAGAGTTCTCATTCATAACACTCCGTTCGATGTCTCACTATGGGATGCGCCTCATCGCGGAGCAAACAGAAGCATCAATCTCATTACGCCAATCCTGATTGGCTGGTGATCTTGAGGTCAGCGACAGGGAATCCACCCACTCTATAAGTAGCTTGCGCCACGTCGCAGCGTCATTCAAACACCTCTTCTCGCTTCAGAGCACATCTCGGCATATCAGTAGCCGGGCTAGCTTAACAGTCCACAGACTGAACCTAAAGCTAACTTTCGGTCGACGGGCGCTCGCCGGCTACTTTTCTGCTTCGCAAGAAGACTGTTAATACTGACACACCAGTTAGTATTGCAATCTACCTCGCCGTTTCTTTCTTCGGAAATAAAGGTAAGGTTTTGATTTTTCAAGCTCGTGACACACCTGTTGCTAGCTTGCCTTCTCTCACTACCGACACCACGGTAGCGAGGACGTTTTTTCTTTTTCTCTCTCAAACAAGAGGAGGGGAAGATAAAAAGGTATTAACACACCAGTTAATATTCTTTGAGAATAAAAATCTACACCGTCGTTCTTTCTCCGGATTAACGACAGGTGGGGAAATAATTTTTTCTCGGCAACGTACCTGTTACGAGCGGGTCCTCTCCACACCACGGCGAACGAGATAAACGCTTCTCTCCCTCACACCAGAGGAGTCAGGGACTCGGAGGCTCGGCTCTGCGGCTGCGGGTTGAAGATATCAGGCACAGACTCACACCAGGTCTGCTCGTCCTGCCTCTGCCCGCTTCACCATCAAGAGCCTCCGCCGACGGCTAGCACGCCAAGCTAGCTTGTCCGGACAGGACCCCCTCATGTCCGCTGTTTCGCCAGCCGGCAATAAAGACATGGGGGCGTCCGCCGCAGAAATTGAGCCCCGCGCTGTGTCAGGCTGGGGCTCAATAACAGCAGCATCCTCTGAACCGGAGCCCCGCGCCGTGTCAGGCTGGGGCCCGGTGGCGGCAACGGCCGCAAGAGCGGAGCCCCGCGCTGTGTCAAGCTGGGGCTCCCAACTGGACCTCACCATGGTCTCGCCCGCGGAGGATGTCCTGGAGTTGGACTACATGGAGGACGAAGAGGATGCCTCTGAGTTCCTCCTGTCCGACTCGGATGAGCAAGAAGATGATATCTTCGTGTCATCAGCTCAGGCTGCAAAGCCGGGAGCGATGGCTGCTCTCCCGGGCGATAGCGCACCAGCTTCGCCCTGTCTGAGCATGGACCTGCAGGCCGTGTGTCAACGCGCCGCGTCCAGGCTGGACAACCCATGGCCTGAAATGGCCAAGGAGACCTCCAGGTCTCGCTACGAGGGGAAGACTTTGCCCCAAGCAGCGAGGACAAAGAGGCAGCTCCTTCCAGTCTTCCCGGAGATGCTGGACGAGGTGTCGGTCTCGTGGAGAGGCCGCCCTTTCAGTAATAAGTCCAGGGTGCCTCCTCCCTGGACTGTGACGGTATGGAGAGGCTCGGCCTGCTCCGCATGCCGCCCATGGAACCGCTGGTGGCAGCCCACCTCCAACCGATGTTGGCTCCGACACCAAGCCGGAACCCCACGCTACCGGTGAAGGCAGACCGATTCCAGTCAGCGATGACGGAACGGGCCTATAAAGCCGCAGCGTTGTCCGCCAGGGCACTCAATGTCTCCTCACTGCTGACCGCCTACCAGGCGGAGCTCTGCAAGGACCTGTCGAGCAAACCTGGGCCGGCCATGTGGGACGAAATCGCAGCGATCACGGACAATTGCCTCCGTGTGCAGCGCTGTGCAGTCCAGGCCACGGGCAAAGTCATGGGCATAATGGTGGTACAGGAGAGAGCCAGGTGGCTCAACCTGACCAACCTCCCAGACCGGGAAAAGGAGGATGTTCTCGACATGCCTATCATTCCCGAGGGTATTTTCGGCTCCGCTTTAGTCTCGATGCAGCGGAGGTGTGAGTCGAAAAAGAAGGAAGACGAGGCCCTCCACCTCTGTCTCCCCCGAAGGGTCCAGCCGCTACCTGCGATGGTCTCGCGGCAGTCCTTCGCCCAACTTGCCTCCCATCCTACCCGGTTCAAGGTACCGAGGCAGCAGAGGCCACAGCCCGCCCCGAGTCCCCAGCCCAGGCAGGAGACGAGGACGAGCTGGCCGAGAAAAACTCCGGTTCCGGCAGCAGCCGTTCAGGCACAGCCGACTCAGATTTTCAGTCACCAGTCGAGGAAGAAGAAGCGGGCGGCCTGACTGCCTCCTCTCCTCTCCTCGGTGACAGAGCTGGAAGTTCCCTGTTCCCCAGCTCCAGATGTGTTTTCGGGGTGCCACCAGGCCCCCATCTTCCCACTGCCTCGAGTGATGCCACAACGCCATCCTCAAGTTCACGCCAGAAGGGAAATGGATTAATACCAGAGACAGCGAGTTCTGCTATCTGCCTAAGTCACAAAAACACATGTCACCAATACCGTTGTTTTCGAATAAACCATTTTTCACTGTCGCATCCAGGCTTCAAGCCGAGGGCGCAGTACAAAAAGATGAAAAGAAAAATAATTAAAACAATAAACAGTCTGTCACCTGTCCCTCTTTTGAGAGCAGCTACGGCCTCTCTCAAAAGGCGGATAATAGACGGGTCTGTGAAGGCACCACCGCCACGCGCATGCGCAGTGCCGGCTGGAGCTGTGAAGACGCCACGCGCATGCGCAGTGTCGGCTAGGGTTATCAACCTGGGGTACCGCCGTGTTCAGACGCTATTGGGCCCCATAACACAACAAATATAGACTCAGAGGGAAAGAGACGTGACATCTCCGCTCGCTTTAAGGAGCGAAAGGTGGAAGATGCTCGTAGCTTCTGCTTGGGTTTTCAAGACAGTAACACGGGGCTACAGGCTCCAATTCGCTGTCACCCCCCCTCGCTTCTCGGGCATTCTGTATTCACAAGCCCGGGGAGAGTCGGCTCATGTTCTGGAGCGCTACTAGAAAAGAAGGCTATATCTATAATACCCGCCGAACAGAGTCAGAGCGGCTTTTATTCCAAGTCCGTCCGTCAGTCCGACTTCTTAAAAAAAAAGAAGAAGAAATCTAGACCGCAAAAATAATTAAACAAGCGAGTACCTGTTTTTCCTGGCCAAGGACAGGTTCCTTGAACACAACACGAGCGTAACGTGTCTTCACGTGGTATATGTCTCGTCTGAAATGAGTGCTGTCGGAGAGCACCAACGCCGCTCCAGCTCTTCAAATATTGCAGTACCCATAAGGAGCCATGCCGCAGTGTTTGCGTGGCTGTGTCTTTAGTTGTAAGCACAGTGGGGATCTGTTGTTATTAGCATCTGGTTAGCTAGCTATGCTAACACATTTAAAGAGCTTTTCTACAACCAGGTGGAAGAGAGCTCTCTCCTGAGAGGCTCAAATAACCTCAGCTCAGTGAGGTTCAGGCATACTTTGATATGATCATTATAGTTATTAATGAGACTAAATAAAAAAACAGGTATAAAATACTATATGACAGTAACAAAAAAGTTGTTAAAAATAACAAGAATAGAGTTTAAAAGGGGAGTGATTTGTAAAATATCCAAAAAGAAAAATCTGCTTAAAGTTCTGTTTCATATGGGTGTTGAAAGATGAATCCATAGATCTCTTAATTTTGCTCTCAAAGTGCACCAGATTGATGCTTTCAACTTCAATTTTTTTTAAAAATCTTCCCGGGGGAGCATGCCCCCGGACCCTCCTAGAGGAGGTTAGGTCCCCCCCACCCACTTAAATCATGTTCAAATGGATAGGATACTAAATACATTTTCATACATCTTGTGTCCATATCTTTCTGTTTTGGTGGTCATGCCACAACCGTGCACGTGCATGCATACGTGAGTCATGGTGAGATCTCTGGATTAAGAGGTTGCTTTTTCTTTGCACAGCATGAAAGAAAGGCCAAATGAATTGGCTGTGATTTTAGTTTTTTTAAGCAGAGGTTGAGTTCAATAATTTGTACGACCCTCGGAGGATGTTGTAAAAATTGAGAGGAAAAATGTTCCCCACCCCTGCTGTAAATAATAATAAAAACCCTTGATTTATAACTTAACATCTCTGTCTCCGATGGATCTGAGTAAAGCCAGTTAATTGAAGCATTATAGCACAGGCCTTTGTCAGATGGTATATTACGCTGTTTTTTTCTGCTTCGAATAGTTCTCTCTTTTTTCACCATACCTGTGTTTGCATCGCTGTAACCAATGAGCACCTGCATGTGTTCGGCCCTGACACCATTTCAGCCCAGATTTACAAACTCCTGGCAGGACAAGCTCAAGCTCAATTCTCGCACTGAATTTAAAAAAAGTGAGTGAGGGACTGCAATATAAGAGGGAAAGAAAGAGAAACTTTAAAACTGTTTAATTGTTATGATGTGTAAAGACTGATATTGTTCTATAATCGTCTGAAACTGTTAAGTTAAGTTAAATCTATTTTAGTATACCTCAACAATGGAATTATGATCAGTAGAAATGGCCATGCCATGGGACCTTTAAACCAAATGACTGTGGCATCAGACATCTGAAACTTGCTCCAGAATGCCTTTCCACAAGCTTTCATTATTCTGTTATATTATTATCTACAGACAGTCAAAGCAATACCTTTAGCCAAGGTTGTCAGCTATAAACGAGTATAGAGAACTGCCTCGTCAAGGCTGAGAATGTGAGAGGATCCGTGTTTTATAGCAGAATGCAAAATACACATTAATTGGCTTGAAGTGTATTTTACTCTAGAGGGTCTCTTTTATTTGATAAGAAAAAGGTGACTATTGTATTTAGCATGTAATCAAGTTTCGCCTAAATCAATAATAATCAAACAACCCTAATGAAACTGCACGAAGTTCACATTTTGACTTTTTCTATCAGTGAATGTTAATTTTAAGTTGCATCTAAAATATATATTGCATAGTGGAAAGAAGGGAATGTTGACACAATGCTTATCTTATAGAGTTGTATAAGATGACCATGGTTGCTAAGGACGAGGTAAAAAATGCAGTGGAAACCTGCGAGATCTGGTTGTAAAAATGTTTTTTTTCTCAAAGTTTGTAAATTGATCAATTTTTACTTTAATATCCAAGTCACTAAATTCTCTTTATAAGCTTACACGTCTCAAATCCTCTCATCATTTAAAATCCCCTGTTTTCATTATATTAAATTAGACAAGATACCACCTACCTGTTTGTGTGAAAGGACGTGCAGAGGCAGCTCTCGTGAGGCTTTCTCTATTCAGAGGGACAACGGCACAGTGGCCTTCTGATGTAACTGTGTGTAGACTATGCATGCACTTTGAGTCTGGGGCTTTGTACTCTACAACTCTGGATCTCTGAAGCTGTGTCATGTGACTGCAGAGGGCTGAGCCAGGGGTCCAGTTTGGGAACCAATGTCCTCCGCAGCAGGGGTGGGTGGAGGAAGGGAGTGAGGATGTCAGAAAGGATATATGGAGGAGGAAAGAAGTGTAGAAAAAGTTTGCAAGAAAGAAAAGGAAACTGATGAGTCTACCAACATGAGAATGAAGGTTCTCTCCATTTTTCTAGAAGGAAAGTGGGGGCCGCTTAGCCAACCAGAAGATGACTTTGGACAGCTTTCTGTGATATCTGAGTGGGTGTTTGGTCAGGGTCAGTCTGGCTTTTGTTCAGCTCGAATTCCAGCCCAGATGAATGACCCCTGTTTGGCACCAACTTCATGGTTTTTCATTTAAGTGCCCTTGCACCCACCACTGGTGCCACATGTTCCATTCCTGAATAATAACATTTCTTTCCAGGCTTGTGACAGTAAAGTTAATTACTTTTGATTCAGTAAATAAATATGATTTGAGCTTTTCTTGATTGGGACTAACCAACAACGTGAATACCAAAACAATTACATGAACTAATGAGTACATTCTGATTTATTGTTTGAGAATTGGCCCCAGAAATGTTTTGATTCAAACACCACATTAAAGCAAAGTTATCCATTTGAATTCATTCAAATGTGTCTCTCAGAGATCAGTCACGCGATTGGTTTACATAAAAAGTCTCTGCTCTAAAAGCAAGATGTTTGCATTATCCATTTAAAGGGGCACTATAATGCTCATTTTCAAGTTCACATTTGTATTTTGTGCCTCTAATGTGGAATGTCTGCATGCTTTAATGTTCAAAAAGGTCTTAATTTCTCTCATACTGCCAGTGCTGCAACACCTCTTTTCACCCTCCGTCTGAAAACAGAGCCCAGTCTGCTGGTTAGCTGAAAAGCTCTGTTGTGATTGGTAAACCGCTTAGAGATGTCCCGCCCCTTAGCCTATCACGTACAATGTGTTGGAGGGCTAGCCTGAGTAGGAGTAGAAGGATTTCAATGGAGGTGTTTCAGGCAGGGGGGGGGGGGGGGGGGGGGGGTGTGTGGGAGAGAAACTGACGTTTTAGCCTTTGCAGACACACACAAAAGCTTATACAGAACACTACAGGAAAGGTAAACCCCAACAATCTTAATAGGGCCCTTTTCATTTATTATGCATTTTTATATTATACACATAATGTTCGAATCACACAGAAACATGTCTGCTGTTAAGTACATTTTATAACCACTGATTGCATGATCTCATCTATTCCCAAGATATTGCTTCATCTTAAATGTATTTGTAAGCAAGCTTGTCATCCAGTCACAGGACAGTGTTGTTTTGATAAAACTGTTAGTCATGGTGAATATTTGTGTAGAAGTACAATACTCTGCTTTCTTTCCCCTAACTGCTGAGCTCTGTGTTTGAACAAATATGTCTGTGTTTTTGGAACTGCCAGTACGCTGAGAGTGAGTTTGAAAGATTCACTTGTTAGACATCAACCGGAGGGCAACATGAGCCGAGGATCCACGGAGTGAATTTGTACCATAGAGAATTTACCTTTAAATAAGACACCAAACATAAGACTATGTACACCTGACCTTTATCCTTATTCTTATTATGGTGAAGAATTCTTGCAACGGAATCCTCTTCCTATTAAAAACGTATTTAAAAGTGTTATCATCAATATCTTTGGAATAACAATTGATAAAATGTAAATGTCTATTGTATGAATCTGTGACGAACCAAGTGCAAAACACTACCTCCCTCAGAAGCTCCCCTTATCTGTAAAGAGTTGTAGCTTCTTGTAGCCCCTTGTTTTGGTTTTGAAGCTGTAACTTTGTGGTTTTGGTTATTGCTATCATTACATAATCTTTAGCTATCAGCTTTCCGCAACAACAAAAGAAAAGCTTTGTTCCCAGTGTTTCATTTAATATAAACTTAAATTATAAGTGATTGGTAAGGCCTATCTTTTAAAGTGTACAGTTACCTTAACTAAATACATGTGGAATGAAGGAACAACAGTTTACCTTGATGTTTCATTTGAACAAATTAGTAATCTGAGGAACATGTATACTGTACGCTTACATTTAAACCAACTATGATGACGAGATGATTTGTTTAAAAAACACGATGGTGCTCAGGAGATCAGGTGATAAGGTGGGTGGTAGTTACCTTTGTTGGTTACTGGCTTATGGATGCACAAACCAAAAATACATTGTGACATCATAAAGTGGCCAAAATCTGGACAGCTCATTTTCAGACAGGTTTTTATATAAATGGATCAGGACAAAAGGAGAGAATCTCTTTACACAGAGGGGACACATATTGATGTAGAAAATACATGAAAAGTGGAATTTGCATAAAATGTGATCTTTAAAATTCACTTATTGCATTAATAAGAAAATACAGAAACACCAGCAACGCATATTAGTTAGCCAAACTGAACCATCGAACATAAATAGTTTTTTTTTTAATTGCGAGAGTTGGATTATTGGGACATCTGTCCAATAAAAAGAAGACCAATCATGGCAAATATTTTTTTGTCTTATTACAAAAAAGATTTTTTATACAAGTTGACATAAAAGTATTAGTGACATTCATCTACAGTTTCCCTAAATTGGACATTAGAAGTAGTGCTGGGTATAGAAACATTTACAGTACAGAAAGATCAGGGTGCATAGCGACACATGTGAAATCTGGTTATTGTTGTTTTTACATACAGTCAAATGTCCAACTTCTCCAACACAGTCGCATCGAGGCCAAGAGGAAAAGGTACTTCATAATGTAAAAACTTTTTTGTTTTACTTAAAAAATCTTTTTGACAAACTGCATAGACCAAATACAATTAGGTAAATAAGAATGTCTTCGACCTCAGGTAGATTTATCACAAACGTACACATAGAAATACAGTGACGTTACACTGCTGAAATATTAACTTCTTTATAATAGAACCGGAGTCAAAGCCAGGTAGTTTTTTCTCACTCAGGGAAAATATTTTTACAGTATGTTTTGATAAGAAAATGCATAATATTGGTAACTTCAAGAGTAAAACCTTGAAGGAAACAGATGTAGCATCTATCAAGAAATATCTGACGATTTCTGACTGGAATCAAATCAGAGAACATCTGACAAAACCAAGACAGAAATAAAGAAAAAGAAAATATACAGATTTTTGGGTAAAAAAAAAGGAAAAAGGAAATGAATGGAATGGAGAAAACAAAAGGAGTCATACTTATCACCTTCCTTGCATTCTAAGGAAAAGTGATTTATCTAAACCATGACAAATGCCAGATTCCCCGCTTAGCAAAACAACCCATATACAGTAGAAGGACACAGAAAAAAAGTGCGTTTTTATGAAAATAATGTGCTAAACAAAATCATTCCCAGAACTGTTATAAAAGAAAACACCTCTACATGTTCACAGTAATGTTCCATACAAATACATCCAAAGGCAAAAACAATCCTGAAAAAATAATCTCTACGAAACAATGATGACCTGTCGTACTCCAGTGCATTCTTCATCATCACCAGTGTTGAAAACATCCGTACAATAAAAAACAATAAAAAATACATAATTATTTTTAAAATGTGGTGTAGAAAAAAAAGACAAAAAAAACAATGTGGCCCTGCCAACAATGTAATCTCAATGGAATGAAAACAATATCACAAAGTTGAAGGACAGAATCATTTACCCTTCATTTATTTAGTTTTGGTATATGTGTTTTTGGACGCTAGTAGCGGCAGTACAAAACCTTTACATACAAATGTGTCCCTGTACAGTATGCCACTTTAACATCCCATTACTGCCCACGGACAAGTATTATTATTAAAAAAAAAAAAAAAGGAATCTGATTAAAGCAAGGCCCTGGCTATCATGCAATAATCATCCATGCAGAACTTCGCCATGTCTACTCTCTAAATAATCAGATACTACTGTATGCAATGCAACAAAGAACAAAACAAATCTTTGTCTTGCATCCGGACTGACCTCATTTTTGTCCACAAAGAGCACACATGATCATCAAACAGATTTCTCAAACCTTCTCTGTTTCAGTTGGGGCTGATGCATCTGTTTTTGGCCCTTGGATGTCTTTATCACTCCGGTTTGTGACCCCAAGGCTGTGTTTGTGTTCAGCAGTGCAGCATACACAGGAGGCGGAGGTAATCATGTGGGTAACCTCTCAGCTTCGTCTACACGGAGCACAAGAATGAAAACAGGAAGAGCATTTTTTGTATCCAGTGAGATTTGTTTTGTATTTGAGATTTGCGAGATGGATGATGCAGCACATTTCCTTCAAAGTGATTGATTGTCTGACCTGTTGGCGAGGGTGTATTGTCCTCCCCTGGCGCAGTAAACTGTAGATCGGGGCTCAGAGCAGCGATGGAGCTCCTGGGACGGACGCAGCGGTCACCTGAGAAACTTCTGCGGAGTAACGCCTGAAGCAAGACGTGTGAGACTAGTTAGGGTTATACGTCTTAATGGCAGAATATAAGGGCCTATGCCAAAAAAAGGTTCGCACCACTGATCTAGTTTTTATTTTATATCCAATTTCATTGTGCATCTTGAAACTTTGCAATAAAAAAGAACTGCAATAAAGGAAGGTGGGTTGTACATGTAAACCTAAAGAAGTATTTATATTTCAAGATGCAATAACTTAACAAAAAAGGGGGACACTGACAAAGAAAATAAATAAATAGCACATTTGTACGGAAGCCCTGAAAGGCAAGAAAGAAAGAAAATATGGTAAAAAAAAAAGGTTTAAATTAGGGAAGTTAGATAAATAGTTGTGGCAAAACAATTGTTCAACCTCTTTTTTATATATATGACAAAATAACATAGTTAAAAATGTTTCGTGTCTAAGTATTTCTTTTTCAACCGACAAAACTTTTCCGGCTGATCCACAGATGAAAAAAAACATTTAAGTAACTAATAAAGATTATCATAGCAACATTTTTTTTACCTGTTTTTAAGTCATAAACACAGGGTAAAAAACGATGTAGACAAGTATTAATAAGTCGGTACGATATTTTTACTTATTTGTCAGCCTCAGGGCTTCCGTACATTTGCTAGTTAAGTCCCCAAATCTTACAATGATAAATATTAAAAGTATGCTTATAGTCAAAACAATGTCTCAGAAGGAAGGTGATGTTTTGATATCAAAATACCACATATAGGAGCTGGATAAATGACAGGACGTAGCGGTTGGCTTGCCTTGCGTGTCAGGGGGCTGGTGGGGGCCGAGGCGCTGCTGTAGAGGCTGAGGCTGGAGTTGGACCTGCTGACAGTCAAACCCTTAGAAGTGCTTCCTCCAGGAGACAAGTACTTCTCCTTGATCTTCAGGTTGGTCCTGCCTTTCACTGTTGGCGACACAGCAGGGAGATTTAACAGGATGCAGCCACTCTCATTCCAAAAGCCAAACCTCTCTATAAAAACTATAACTATAAACTATAGACGTCATGGAACACGCTGACATGTTTGAGCAGTTTTTATTATGTACCCTAATCATCTAAAAATTCTACAACTATACTGTGAAATAGCATGGCACCAACGTAAAATAACAACCTAAGACAAAAGCTGGATGTCTTGATATATTTGTAAAAAAATAATCTGATACCAAAAAGGTCTTAGGTTATGATCTGTTGTATGTGTGGAGAATAGATTGTGTAACAGAAGTAGATGTAGCTACCGTTCCGCCCCCCATTTGTTTTCCTAAATGCTGTTTGAGGCTTCAGGTTTGGCACTTTGACATCACCATCTTGGTTTTTGGTAGCAAGAAGTGACTATATTTGGATAAGACGATAAAGCTATAGGTGGGGAAATGCAATGCTACGCCTCTGTTCTGACTCAAAGTTTGCGGTATTAGAAACTTGTCAATCACAAGGAGGCCCTGTCCTAAAGCCTGGCCTGCTTCAACATCTGTTTTAGTCTAAACAGGACCATCATTTACCAAATGAACATCATGCTGTATTGAAGAGTACTTGAAACCAGCTATCGAGACAGTAAACTTATAAGGAACATATTTCATGTAAATCATGTGAATCATGTTTTCAATGACTGCTATACAATCAGATTTGTTTTTGTAACCAGTGATGTCGCCCCCTACTGGCCATTGAAAAGATTGCAAAGTTAAGACCTTTCAGCAGTGGCTTTACTTTTCCGTCCCAGAGGGACGTCCATTGGAGCAGTTCGTATCACTTTTAGTCAAGCCAGGTGCTGACGACTTGTCAAATAGCAGTATAATATGAAATATAGTTTGCAAAAATAATTGGATTGGGAAGAAAAAACATGTTCTTGCTTATATTCACAATTTAGCAGCTTGTTTCAAATGTATTTGTGTATGGATGTTGGAACTGTACAGAGCTTTGGCAAAACTGTATGTAATTATGGTCATGCTAATGAAGCTATTGAATTTAATTGAGTGGTGTACTGACCTCTGCAGGGGTCATTCTTGACCAGGAATTCATCTAGAGCCGTCCAGCCCCCTCCCACCCTGACCATCAGTGTGCTACGCAGGATACGAACCATCCGCAACTGTTGAGATTCTCCAAACTGCAAATGAAAACATATTGTTAGTTACCGTTTTGGAAGCAGTTGTGGCCCTAGCATCTCATGTATTTGAATCATTGACCCTTTAGAAAATACTCACCCTGTATCTATTGGCACTTATTTGCTCCACTTGGAATCTCTTTGGACAGTTACACTGTGATACCTGTCGACTCACCTAAAGAGGGCAAAAGTACAGTGCCACAATAAATAAAACACTGTAATAAATCACGTGAATGTTTGTGTTTTCTTGTGTTTAAATTGTTCATACCTCTTCATTGATTTGATCTGCATCTAGTGTTCTCCTGTAGGGATCTCTGCTCGGGTGAAGCGCACTCACAAACTCATAGTAGTCAATGAAGCCGTCACTGTTCACGTCGAAGATGTGTGCCACTGCGTGCATCTCCAGAGAGTTGGTGGGAAATTCTACATGTGGAGGAGGAGATTATTGTATTACATAGATATGTTAAAGCAACATTTGACTATAACACTGATAGTATAAAAAAAAAAAATCCTTTGTAAAAGAATTATTTAAAAACTCAGAATGTTCTTATTAAATAATGTTAATAGGCTGGAATACTGTTAAATGCCGTTTAAATCAGTATTTTATCAAAAATATAGATACAAAATATGTCTATACAATGAATAACTAGAACAATGAACAAAATCCTGAAATATACAAATGAGGAAATAAATACAACAAAAATGTAATAAATCAGTAAGAAAATATAATAATAATAATTAAATGTGGAATCATGGGAGAAAAGTACTCCAAGTAGACTTTCGGAAACATCCTAAATATTTTTCTTTTATATTTATACAAAAACAAAAGTTTTCAATGGACTCCTTTAAATATTTGTATTTGCATGTATTTATATATTTCTGCCATATTTATTTATTTAATAGACTTATTCTTGGATTAATGTGTTAATTTAATATTGACTTGAATGGCATTCCTTTTTTTTCTTTCGTTCATGTATCAGCACGCTATCACTTTTTAAACTAATGTATTTTTGAATGTTATGTTAACTTCATGGGTCAAAACACTGCAGTGTACTGTACTGATGTATTACAATGAGTCTTACTAGAGTTAAGGACGTAATCAGCAAACTCCTTCTGGCTGATGCGTCCGTCCTCGTCCCGGTCGATGCTGCGGAACACGTCTAAGATCCGTGACTTCAGATGACTGATCCACAGCATGTAGCGCTTTCGCCAAATATTGAAGTCAAAGTTCGCAAATTCTTCCATCTGTCAAGAATTTAATTTTTTTTTAGAGAAATGAAATTCAAAGTAGTTTTCCTTTACTATAATGTGTACATTATAACTACAATAACCTCTTTGAGAGTTTGTTGTTGTTGCTCCAGGCGGGTTTGTCGGGCCACAGCCAGTAGCCACAGTTTCTGCCACTGACCGACCAGCTGACTGAGCTCTGGGGTCTGGGGGTCCAGCTGCTCCAGGGGGATCGGTACGACAGGCTGCAGCTTCAGAGTGCTCCTCCTCTCTGGATGTTGAAAAAGCAACATGAGAGTCTGAGTTTCGTTGCTCAGGCAACTCATTTCAATGGCAGGGAGATAAAGAAAGTAATGGCTTTATATTGCAGAATGTAAACATAACGTTTTCTTTATCAGGCTTACTTGTGATTGGTCGTTTGCTGGGGGAAATCTGCAGTTTGGTAATGCTCTTGTGTTTACAGGCTTTTGTGGCATGTTCAACCTCTGGGAACTTCTTATTCAACTCCTCCATGAAAACCTGCAGAGATGAAGGATCAGTGATAACGTGGTACATCAAAGATGCTTCCGGACCCCTTCTGGTCCTTCCTTCCTGCAGCGGTCAGACTATGCAACCAGCACAGCTCTGTTTTCTCCTAGTATAAAACCCCTAACACACAACAACACGGACTCTATAACACCCCTTGCTGTTAAATACCAACCAACTATGTGCAATATGTGCTATTGTGCAATATATATATGCCGTTAATAACTGTGCAAGATATACCTGGCTGCTTATATAAGATCTGTTACAGGATGTGTATTTTGTGTAACTTTTTATTTGTATTATATCTTTTATTATATCATAACTTTTTGTTTAGCTTTATTACTTTTTAATGCATGTAACATATGTAATATGTGACATTAAGCTGTCTGTGGCTCTTTTTCTGCTGTAACAACGTAAATCCCCCCTCTGTGGGACTAATAAAGGTATTCTGATTCTGATTCTGATTCGGAAGTTCTCTCAACAGGGTGTGGCATAATGAAATGTATAATGTTATAGAAATCACATCAGTTTTATATTCATATCGTACCGCATGCTGCTCGATCAGTTCTTGGTTTTGCTGGCAGGTCTCAGGCGGAGGCTCTTGGTCTCTGAGGGTGAGGGCTTCCTCTGCGGAGGAGATCCAGTCCAGCAGCCTCTGCAGCTCCTCTCTTTCTGCCTGCAGCGCTGACAGAGTGGCCTGGATCTTCTGGCCCTGCTGCTGAGCCCAGGTCTGAACCTGATTCAGAAGACATGGAGGAGTTACACTAGATCCGTTCAGACTCTCAAAGGCACTGTTTTCAAATTAAGATATTAAAGTGGACCTATAGACCCTCCAGAAAAACGTGATTCTGCAATCGCAGAATTTACCGCATAATCAGCAAAATGGCGCAGATTTTTAAAAGGCCGCATATTTATCAAAAGGCCGCATTAATCCCCGCATTTTTCCACACAAAATTGAGAAGAAAAAAGTTAACTCGTCTTGACGTGACGTCATCAGCTCGCGCATCACAACATTTAAACAACACTGTATAGAGTGAACGTGTGGAGCTCACACGATAGAGAAAACACCAAGATGAAAAAATCTAATCCATCTCATTTACCGACGAACATTTATACTAAAGACCGAACAAAAAGTGGGGGGAAACTATTCTGCACCCCGTGCAACTGTGTGTTGGAGCCATAGACTGCAGGGCTCGACATTAAGGACTGCCCGATGGCCCGGGGCCATCTAGTATTTAGCTCGGGCCATGAAGCCTCACCTGCTGGTTGCCCGATCGGGCAATCTATTATACCAGTATCATGCAGCTCGCGGATCCAGTAATGAGTGACCCGACAGTAAAACTAAACATATCTATAACTAGTTTAGGTAGTTTGAGAGGTAATTAAAACAGCTACGTGTGATATTCTAACCTGAAGTGTGTGTTTTGTTCCGCTCACCGCTGCATGTGATCATGCAGAGCTGCGTGTCGACTCGTCAGCAGCAGCTGATCTCTCTCTCCCGTCAGATTAGACTTCACTCGCGTTTATGTCCATATCGATCAGATCCAGCTAGTTTTAGCTAATGATATGACTACCTGCTTATTAAAAGACACCGTGACCGAAAGAATAAGTGTCGCTATGCAACTGGGTGAGGCCACAAAGTATAGCGCAGCATTATGCATTTGTTTACATGCCCACCGGAACCCCGAGGCATTAGCAACAGATAAACGCACAATCAACCCATACAGCACATCTCTTTCTCCACATTAAGTGTTACACATTAGAATTGACTACTCTTGTCTGTCACATACTCTTCTTGTCTGTCACATAAGTGGCGCAACTGAAGCGGTATTGCGCTAAAGGGAAAATATTTTGACCGGACATTTTGACCGAAGAGATTTAGATTTGCTTGCTAACGGGAACTCTGACGTCACCATTGTGTGTGCTTCGCGGAAGCACTCGGCTGCTCGGTCAGCTTCTGCATGAGGAGGCATTCCTTCGACCAATTTACAGTAGATAACATTACAAACATTTTTAACAGGGGCCATAATAGTGTAAATAATGTTTGTTTTGGCAGTTATAAATGCATGTAATGTTTTCTACTTTTTTAAATCTGGGAAGGCATTTGCCTTCATCAGATGGAAAGTGTCTTGTACAACAACTTAAGTATTTATTATAGCTATGCAGGGCATGCAAGCGAGCAAACACAAACAAGTGAAATGAAGAATACAATTGAAATTGTAATATTGTGGTGGTTCATCTTATAATTCAGTTTATAGAATGCACCAGACAGCATCTAAGACCTGCAAAAATCTAAATGTTCTAGGAGGAGGCCCCCCAAACCCTTCGTGCGTCATTTCGTCCGCGCGCATTTTTCAGGGCAATCTCTATTGGGCTCAGGGCCATCTGTAAATTAGCTTAGATGGCCCACAGGGCCATCTCCCAAAATCCTTAATGTCATGAACTGGACTGTATATTGGTTGGAGTATAAGAGAAAATCGACGGTGAGCATCAACCTCCAAAACCCTTTCGAGGGCTACAAGAAACGAAGTGAGTAGCCTACAAGATTGAAGCTGGTCAGATAACGAACGAGTAAATGAAAACAGAATGAGGCGGAGAAGTGTGTGTGTGTGTGTGTGTGTGGGGGGGGGGGGGGGGGGTGTGTGTGTGAGATTAAAATAGCCCATCAAAACAGTCCGTCTTTCCCGCTCTCTGAGCTGAGCAAGATGGCGGCAGCATTTGCCGGCCCCGAACTCGGACATCTAGTAAAAAAGAAAAATGCCTCTGCGCTGTCGCCAGTGACTTCATCCAGCACAACGAGAGACAGAGGCACTTCTTTGGGAATGTTTAAGACGGGGTGAGTGAGTGTTGACATTTTTTAATCCTATGCAACTGGTTGATGGTTTTGTACTCGAGGTCGGACGGTTTTAGAAACGAAAGCATTTACGTGCTAAACATTCACGCGAGTAATCCAATGAATCAAATGGAAATAAGGTTTTTAACACATGCACGGAATAATATTGCAAAACTAGTTAGTGAATGTAGCAAACTTTATTCAATAAGTCAAGTATTTACTCCCGGAAAATGTTTATGTATGATGATATATTGTTAACTTAGCTCACTATGGAAAAAACGTCGGACATCTACAAGCGCGTCCTGTATCCGATCTCAAAATGTGCCATTTGCACAATGTGTCATGTATGCAGCCCTTGTTTTGCACCTGCGGCACTTTGCGAGCGTCTACCGGCTCGGGCTGCATTTTACACCGAACATATAATATACCGTTCGAAACATCTATTTGCCGCCGAACGCCACCTCACTCAAGTCGACCCAAGTCATACCGTAAGTGGCGGCTGGTGGAAAGTATTTTTGGTGGGGCTGTTGATATAGTGAGTAAAACATTTTTTTTTGGGAGAAATGACCCCTTAAATTGGGACTGATACCGTCATATACCGTATACCACGGTATGATGTCAGCAAGGTATGACGGTATGAAAAAAATGATACCGCCCATGCCTAGTGCCATCCCACTTGGCCGTGAGCTACCATCTGTTCCAAAGCGAATTATAACATATTTTCTTTTCATGGCAAAGGATCAAAATTTGCTGGCATTCAACGCAGATAAAAAACTTCCACTATGAAGCTTCCCTCACTTCTTGAGGCTATTCTCAGTCTCATGGCATTTCATGTTATAGTCACGACATTTAATCTATTGATTCATGTTCACCAACACGATGTTCCCCTTTTTTTCGTGTCACACGATTTTAAAAGCAATGTATTTCTATTGGTAGTACTGCAGCACGTCTTTTTGTCCGGTCTTGGAAGACCGGAAGCTGTGTGGTTCATAAAAACATGTTCTTTATATACTGTATACAGTCTATGGTTCTAACTCAATATCAAGCCACGATTATTGTTTTTGATTTGATATCGTATAATGTCAGACTTTTTTTGCCATCAGTGAGGAAAGGAAATGGGGCTCAGAGCCTCAGAATACTGAAATCTCTATTTTTGTAATCTTTTTTTCCTTCTAATTTGTTATTCTTTTCGAAATAACACACTGTTATTTACTCAACAATAACACACAATTATCCTTGTTTTTATTTATTTGTTTAGTTCCATAATCTCTGGCTTTTTTGGCGTCCGTCAGGAACTGAATTTCAAAATAAAATAACCGGAAACAAATACACAGCCACTGAACTGATTACCCAAGATCCTCAGCTATGGTTTAAGCTCGTGATTGGATTGTTTAGCCGCAATGCACGTTGGGATTTGGTGTTTATGCAATATGAAATCCGAAAAACATTTTTCTTTTTTAAAATAATACTTTATTCCAAGTGTACTTGCTTTTCTCTTTGAAAGTTATCATATAACGGTATTGTAATACACGGTTCGGCTGCATTACATATTACATATTACAGATCTGCCGTAGTTCTTTATTTATAGAGCCCTGATTAGAAGACCTTTGGAAAAACCGGAAGAACTGCCACGGAAACCGAATATGTGACGTGGATCATAAATATATCAGCAATTAAACAGCAATTAAACAACATCTTCTATTTCTCTTCACACAATACGTGTGCAGTATCAACATTCATTCGGCTGACTTTTATATTTGATCCAATTGGTAGATAGGTTATATTTACACCATAAAGGTGCACAGCTTATATAAAAGGACTTGTCGTTTTTAAAGATATTACAAATGTTCTGCATTAAATAATGTAAATACTGAGTTGAGAGAATAGTCAGGGGTTTTGGGGGATGGGAGACACATCTATGGATTCATAATTTCAATAGCTTACCATTAAATGACAGATACACCTTTTTGTCTGTTTTACAAATCAGATATTAATGTGTGAAATAATATAGCAATATGCTGTAAATGTATGTGAAAACATGAATACAACTACACATCTTCAGATGTTATACATACATAAGTGTCCTACACTAATAATAACACGTTATTATGGCTGTGTGTACCTTGTGTGCACCGCCTAGTGGTTAAAGCACGTTATTGAATTATTGTTTTTATGTGTTATATTTGATGAAAAAAATATTAAGAGTACATACTTTCATAGGGGGAAAGTAGAAGGTCAATGATAGAAATATAGAATATAAAAAATCAAGAAGATACTGCAAGTGACCTTGGCGCATTGCCACTCCAACATCCAATCCCAGAACTTGAAGATTAATCACGGGGACTGTAGTCCCAAACCATAGCTGGGGATTATGGGTAGTGTAGTCTCTTCGGCCATCCTAAACTCTGAAATGTTTTTCGGATTTCATATTGCATTAACACCATATCCCAATGTGCATTGCGGCTAAAACATCCAAATCACCAAACATAAACCATAGCTGAGGATCTTGGGTAATCAGTAAAGTGGCTGTGTATCGCAATGATGCTCGAAATATCCCATATAGGCCTACGTCTGTTTCCGGTTATTTTTATTTTGAAATTCAGTTCCCGACGGACGCCAAAAAAGCCAGAGATTATGGAATCAAACAAATAAATAAAAACATGGATAATTGTGTGTTATTTTTGAGTAAATAACAGTGTGTTATTTAGAAAAGAATAACAAATTAGAAGTAAAAAAAGATTTAAAAAATACAGATATCGGTATTCTGAGGCTCTGAGCCCTATTTATTTTCCTCACAGACGACAACAAAAGTCAGACATTATACGATTTAAAATAAAAACAATAATCGTGGCTTGATATTGAGTAAGAACATGTTTTTATGAACCCCACAGCTTCCGGTCTTCCAAGACCCGACCGGACAAAAATACGTGTTGCAGGCACGAAACATACTACCAATAGAAATACATTACTTTTAAAATAGTTCTGTGGGACACGAAAAAAAGGGGGAAATCGTGTTGGTGAACACGAGTCAATAGATTAAATGTTGTGACTATAACACGAAATGCCGTGAGACTGGGTTGGCTATTCTGACCAAATATCAGAAATATCTGAATAATGTGTTAGGAGGATTATATGCCAAACATTGCAAAAATAAATAAAATGGTTGACTTCCTTTTAGGTTTACGGAAAAAAAAAATCCACTAAGACACCAAGATACTTTTTTGTCTCTGGTTCATGCTACATATGCCTACCAAATGAAATAACAACGAGAGGCTGCTTTTAGGCACATTTGTAGGGGGCGCTATAGAGCTGTTTTGCTTGCAGTGATAAAGAGATCCCTACAATATAACATTTGTAATCAGTCCTGACAAGTGTGCGAAAGGTCTCCAGCTTCTAAGCATGTTAAGGCCCTCACAAATGTAATTCATCTTGTGTACGATATAATAAAAACCCTAGCGATATCAATAGGTCCTCCGCTCCGACTCTGTCTGCGCTTGGACCCTAATAAAGCCAAACATGTCCATAGTGAGGCACCAGGGTTAATCACTAAGAAAAGCGTGCTATTGCCTATCATGAAAGTGCTCACCTCCTCATAGCGGTTCTTGGTGACACTGATCCAGGACTTTAGGGTGATGATGGAGTCTGGGTGACAGGAGGCCAGGATCTCCTCACCCAGACTCTGGATGTTCTGTAGGTCCACCGCCTGAGCCTGCAAGACCCCCATTGATTCCTTCAGAGGGGGAGAAAAAGCATTAAGTCAGGATTTGATTCACATTTACATTGTGCATTTTAAACATATTCATATATCTCCATCTTTTAGAAGTGTTGAACAGTTTATGGCAGCAGGATACTAACTGATGGTCGTTGGGTTCGTTCTTTAACCTGTTAAGCCCGAGAGGACCCTAATCCGGGTCTGGCGGGTAGTTTTTTCACGAAACTGTGTCTCAGGGCTTCTTAATATTTAAAAACCTATTAATATGTCAAACTCACTCAACGGTTAGAAACTCAGCTAACTGAAGATATGAACCATTTTTACAGAAAACAAGCACAAGTCTCACAAGAAGCATCTTAATGAGCCCTGAGCGAAAAAATGAGCCCTGAGCGAAAAAATGCTAATGCAGTTAGGACAGAACTCACGGTATAAATACCCTTATTACTTATCGTAACTGCACATCCAATCTAGCAAATCCCAAATGACCCCAGAAGTGGGTTTCTTTTTTCTCTCCCTAAAAAGGTCAAACGTCACTTTTTTTTGCATCAATCTTGATACAGGGTACTTATTATATGTGATAGTTTGGATTCCTAAAGCTTTTAGTCTACTATCCCATCTTTCAAGGGTGGTTTTCACTATAACTAATTTATTTTTTGGACGGACACTATAATTAAAAAATGTTTTCATCTGAATTTACTTTAAAATAAAAACATCTATATTGATTCTGACATTTCTACATCCAACTCACAGATTACCTCGCTTTGAGAAAAAAGATTATTAATTTACCCCTTTTAGAAGTGAAGATATGGTCATTTGTTCTGGGAATGTCATTTTCGAGCCTGAGACCTGAAAAACAGGCTCAGGGCTTAACAGGTTAACTGGTTCAATGGGTTCACACATAAGTTAGCAAATATCTCCCCCGCTAAACAACCCCTTGATAATACTGAATCCTTATCAGCACCAACTTGTTGTTTTGTAGATTTTAAGACCCTGACCTATGACCTCCCCTGCAGCAAAAATGTATTCCCCTGTAGGAGTTATAAAGTATCATGTTATACTGACCTTGTGTTGTTTGTCGAAAGCGAGCATGCCCTCTTCCTCCTCTGGCATAACTCCAAACTTCAGGACCCTCTCAACCTCTGTGAGGCTCCCCATGAAAGAGTGGGCTTGGCTGTCAAACTTTTCAGCCTAACGAAGACAACAAAAGATGACTATTAGAATAAGAGTAGGGTAAATCCCAGAGGTGGGAGTAAGTCCTACATGTGCAAGTCATGAGCAAGTCTCAAGTCTTGACCTACAAGTATCAAGCAAGTCCCAAGTCACTGTGGTGAGAGTCAAGCAAGTCAAGTCAAGTCATTGCTCAGGTCAAGCAAGTCAAGTCAAGTCAAGTCATACACAATTCTGATGAATAAGCCCAGTTTCCGCATTTAAATCAGTTAAAAGACAGTGGTTATGAAAATAGATTCAACCCACACTATGATCTTCATTACATACACAGTTAATCATTTGAAATCTAATTTAGACCGACGACAATCATATTAGATTCATATTTACCCTAGAACTGCAGACAATTCCAGGTAAGAAATCATATATGGTATTTGCCATTACACATATTTAATTTAAATGTATGTTAACAATAGAACCGCAAACAGTGTCAGCACCTACATAGATATCATTTTCAAATCATTTAATTTTTTCCTCTTCATAATTTCCTAATAAACTAAGCAGGAAGATTTAAAACTCAGTTAATTGCAGTTCATGACATTAAGGATTTTGGGAGATGTCTAAGCTAATTTACAGATGGCCCTGAGCCCAATAGAGATTGCCCTGAAAAATGCGCGCGGACGAAATGACGCACGAAGGGTTTGGGGGGCCTCCCCCTAGAACATTTAAATGTTTGCAGGTCTTAGATGCTGCCTGGTGCATTCTCTAGACTGAATTATAAGATGAACCACCACAATATTACAATTTCAATTGTATTCTTTGTTTCACTTGTTTGTGTTTGCTCGCTTGCATGCCCTGCATAGCTATAATAAATACTTAAGTGGTTGGTCAAGACACTTTCCATCTGATGAAGGCAAATGGCTTCCCAGATGTACAAAAGTAGAAAACATACATGCAGTTATAACTGCCAAAACGCTATTATGGCCCCTGTTAAAAATGTTTGTAATGTTATCTACTGTAAATTGGTCGAAGGAATGCCTCCTCATCCAGAAGCTGACCGAGCAGACCCGAGCAGCCGAGTGCATCCGCGAAGCACACACAATGGCGACGTCAGAGTTCCGTTAGCAATCAAATCTAAATATCTTCGGTCAAAATGTCCGGTCAAAATAATTTCCCTTTAGCGCAATACCGCTTCAGTTGCGCCACTTATGTGACAGACAAGAAGAGTATGTGACAGACAAGAGTAGTCAATTCTAATGTGTAACACTTAATGTGGAGAAAGAGATGTGCTGTATGGGTTGATTGTGCGTTGATCTGTTGCTAATGCCTCGGGGTTCCGGTGGGCATGTAAACAAATGCATAATGCTGCGCTATACTTTGTGGCCTCACCCAGTTCCATAGCGATACTTATTGTTTAGGTCACGGTGTCTTTTAATAAGCAGGTAGTCATATCATTAGCTAAAACTAGCTGGATCTGATCGATATGGACATAAACGCGAGTGAAGTCTAATCTGACGGGAGAGAGAGAGATCAGCTGCTGCTGACGAGTCGATACGCAGCTCTGCATGATCACATGCAGCGGTAAGCGGAACAAAACACACACTTCAGGTTAGAATATCACACGTAGCTATTTTAATTACCTCTCAAACTAACTAAACTAGTTATAGATATGTTTAGTTTTACTGTCGGGTCACTCATTACTGGATCCGCGAGCTGCATGATACTGGTATAATAGATTGCTCGATCGGGCAACCAGCAGGTGAGGCATCATGGCCCGAGCTAAATACTAGATGGCCCCGTAATTGGGTTAATTTAGAAATAGATTCAGTTTATCATCCGAACAGTTCAGATTCATTTTACAATAAATCAAAGAATGATGCACTTCTACAAACAAAAATAACATAATTAAAACATTTAAACAAACTACTAAAAGTAGATGAGCTACATTATTCAAAAGTTTACAGTAACTTCTGATAATAACACAGGGAAAATAAACGAGGCTTCTCTTTTGCTCTCTCGCTCCGACAGCCCGTCAGTATCAGGGTTAGTCAAAAGGAATCCCTTGGAGGGTCTAGTGTTAATTTACCGTTTTGTCCTCTTATTGCAATGCTTATTCGATTTGAAACCAAGTCTAACGTAGCTTAAACTTAACGTTAGCTTTCTAGCTAACAACACATGCACGCACCTTTCTCTGTGGTTTTTTTCGCAGTGACGAATGAAGTTGGATGTTGTGGTGGTCTTGTCATGATCGTTATGCTGCAGACCCTGCATACCGCTGTTCTCTTCTTATTACCGTCATCGACAAAGTAATCCTTGAATCTAAACTTCACTATTTTTGGAGTAAAGCTACCCGCTGCCATGTTAACTGAGACTCCTGCCTTCTAGTGGGTTGCCAGGTTTGCGCGCATGACGCTATAATCACGTTTTTCGAAAAAGTTAAACTTAATATCTCACTACAAAAACAAACGCAAATATTTAATTTTAAACAATCAAGTCATTTCAAGTCATCTATCTCAAGCTTAAGTCAAGTCTCAACAAGTCATGAATACCAAGTCAAAGTCAAGTGAAGTCTTTTATCAACGTTAGTCAAGCAAGTCTCAAATCAAAAAATATGCGACTCGAGTCAAGTCATGTGACTCGAGTCCCCACCTCTGGTAAATCCTGTTTATGGTCAAATATTAGTTATCCTTTCCTATTATGCACTGCAGACAAACTTGATGAAGCTTGTTTTAAGATACTTTCCACTCTGGCATGGTTAGCGAATCTTAAAATTATGTATTTTAAAAACAAATTCAGCTAAATAACGGTCAAAGACACTGATTTCAGCTCTATTGCCTCTTTACAAAAAGTAATTTTTAGCTGTAAGAATTTACATCCATTAAAGTAGGATTTGTATTTATTTAAAAAGTGAAATTGTGAAATCAACACAACAATTCCCAAAGGAAACCAAATTGCTTTTTTCATCTTATTTCAAGACATTTGTCAACTTTTCTAGAATCCAGATAACTTCTTTATTTCAAGAATCCAAAAGTAAGTGCACTGGCAGATTATTTCAAGTGTTCACATCATACCTTTTTTTTGCTTTAAAGGTCCCATGTCATGGCCATTTCCACTGATCATAATTCCATTGTTGAGGTCTACTAGATAGAATAGATTTATATTGTGCAATTTTCCAAAATCACTTTGGTTTCTCATACAGCATCTCTGTAAACTACGTGTATTCACTGAATTTCACTCTCTGCCTTTAACGGCTCGTTGTAGCTCCAATAGCTCCAGCCCCCACCCTCCCTGTGAGCACAGTGTGCTCTGATTGGTCGGGACGTTGTGAATCGCGCTGAGCTCCGTGGAGGTGTGTTTTCCTTGTTTAGCGACAGTGAAACACAGCCAAACTCACCCTGAGCACACACAAAGTCACAGCCGAGGTAAAAACAATAAGTGTGGCTTGATATTGAGTAAGAAAAAGGTTGATAAACGCTGTGAGAATGGGTCTGCAGAGAGAATTTCGCCGCGATCCCAACTGTCTGTTATCAGCCTGCAGCCAGGGAGGAGAGATCAGCAGAGCTGCCTGCACTGAGTGTGTGTGTGAGGAAGTCCGTGGATTGGTCAACTTGGACCAATCAGCGGGGGCTTCACGTAACGGCTCCACGGATTGGTCCATTTGGTTCCGGGTAACGCATGACATCATGCGGTACCCGGAAGAATCCATGGACAGTGACGTATCTCCAACGAGGCGTTTTGGGGAGGTATTTTGTCTGTTAGAGTTTTACTCGCTACAGGGTGTACTTTGAGGGTTTTGACTCTGCAGACCGTTTACATGCATAAAAACCTTCATAACACACAAGGGGACGGGTAATAACCGGAAAAGCATGACATGGGACCTTTAAGGTGAATTATCTTTTTGCATAGTACATTTTTCCCTGCAGCCAGAATTGTAAGCATGTTGGTATTTTCATGTGGAGCCATGTTTAAGAAGATTTGAATGTAGTACAATTCTGATTGAAACCCAAATGAAAATAAAACAATATTTTATTGTGACCTTAGTTTATCGTAAGAACTACCTGCTGAAGTGCCGTCTCCAGTCGGTCCTGCTTGCTGACGGACAGTTTGCACACGGCCTCCCAGCGGCCCTCCAGCTCGTCCATCTGCTGCTGCAGCCAGTGAGCGTCGGCCGTGCTGCTCCGGGTGAGATCCCTCACAGAGCGCTTCAGGGTCCGGATGCACCCGGCTCGCTTGCCTAATTCTTTTTGGAAGGCCTACGAGAAAGGACACTTTGCTAAGAAACTGCAATTGTGAAGAAGCTGGTGCAAAATGTGCCATGCAAAGACAGACATATAGCATCCTAATATCAAAAGAAAATCACTGTAAACAAATATGACAATCACCAAATCCTTCATTGTGATTATGAGCTTATTTTCTTTTTATAGCAGTTACTGTATACCAATGTCCTAAGCAGCCATCACTGGAATCTAATTGAACAAAGATAATAATTACATATTATGCAGTATCTCTACACTGTACTATGTTGGCCAATGTGTTTAACTATTAAGGTCCGAAATTCATTTACATGATACTGTGGGTGTTTTACCTTGTGTTTGTCGATCAGGTTGTGGACCATGTCTTTGTCTCCCCCAACACGAACATCCTCAGCCAGTTGAGGCTCCGCTCTGTACAGCCAGTCATTCAGAGCCTGGAGAGCGTCAGTGAATCTCCCTGAGAACAGCAGAGCTTCCTCCAGCTTGTGTTGTCTGCAAAAGCAAATTAACTAGGGGGTTATATTCCATGAAAAAACTCAATATTTCCTGATTAAGTAACGACTAAAACAAATGTGGATATTCACTGAGATTAAAGTTAAAGAGAAATGAAATCATATGTATAAGTGAAGAAATTATATAAATGAACAAGAATAAAATGATACATGTACAAGAAAAAGATATCATAAATGCACAAACATTTTTTTAATAAATAAACAATGAAGAACATGTATTATGTCAACAAATTTATAATAATAATTCCAAGAAAAAATCAAAGATTTACAAAATAAATTATGCATTTACGAGAAACCAGTCATAAATGTATATATTTACAAAATGAAACCACTGAAAAAATGTGTCACTTTGTCAAGAAACCCCTTGTGCTAATTTAACAGGTTGGATTGACTTTATCTTAATCTTAGAGAATATACATTTATTTCACCTATAGCCAAAGAAATATGATTAATAAAACCGTATTAACTTTGAATGGGTTCCTATCAGTTGGTACACAGCTAATGTTCCATACCTCTCCATAGTCTTGCCACTGATGGTGTCCCAGGTGTCTTTTAGTTCAGCCAGTAGATTCTCAACATACTGTCTATCATAGCCAGTCCGAGCTCTCTCATGAAGGCTACGTCCATTCCTCATCGTCGCCTCGTACATGGGCCTCTTGGACCTCAGCAGTTTTTGGAACTCCTGATGATAAAGAATAAGAGATCTGTCAAGTGATCATAAACATGTAAAACCAAGTTCAATTCATCGTTTGGTTTACTGCACCTTCTGTTCTGTCAGTTGTTGTTTAATCTCTTCGTGGGACACAGCGATCTCTCTATGCGTGTCCAAAATCTGCTCCACCTCCGTCATCCAGTCCACTAGGAGGCGCCAGGATTCATTAAACTAAAATATGAAAAATAAAGATAGATACTAAACAAAAGTTCCTCTGAGTGGCACCCAAAGTTCATGTTTAGTTTGAGGTCATCCGTCTTAAGTGAAGTTTATATGGTGTTATACCTGTTTGGCATTCTTTTTGACCTCCTCCAGTGTTTTGCCTCGTTCTGAAGCGCGTTGCTGGAGCTTTTTGTATCGATCCTGGACGGTCATGATTAGGTTATGAATGACGTCACAGTCCTCCTTCCTGCTCAGTTCTAGTAGCCTGCGTGCCGTGTTCTCCACTGTGGTCTTCTTCTCACCATAACCGTTCACCTCGTTCAGCAGGGTCTGTGCAAATAAAAACCAAAACATGAATACAGAAACTATCTGTAACTCTGGATCTGTATCAGAAATAGAATAACTGAAGTAGGACTTACTTTGTGCTCCTGAAGTTGAGTACACACTTTATCCAGAACAAAGCTGGGAGCAGGAAGAAGCCCGATGGACTCTTCACACTTGCTCATCTTGGTGAGAAGTTCCTGGATGTTACTGTGGAAGTCCTTGGCCAGACCCAACCCTTCCGTAAGCCTTGCCTGTGGGAACATAATGACGCTATCAGATGTAATAACGCACAAAATGAGTGATACATCCACAAGAGGAAGAGTTGACTTACCTTTCGCTCGTGGACCTTGCTGTAAACAGATGCCCACTTCTGTTCCAGAATAGATAAGCTGTGTTCGGTGCTCGATCCCCGCATCACGCTGCTGCTCTCCAGCATCCTGTGGATAGCGTTCTTCACGTCAGTGTAGGCGTGGATCTTTGAATCCATCTCATTGCACAGCTCCTGTTGAGGGCGAGAAGAAGGACAATCGGTTTTATTATTTATTTTCCAGGGAAACAGATTTTTTTCGTATCTCTTTTAGAGTTTATAGTCTGGTCCTTTTTACCATGTGTGCACTGAGCCTTTCACTGGCAGAGTCCGGCATACCCCACATGGTTTTAGAGGAGGACAGTCTCAGGTCTGTGTTCTCCAGCCACTGCAGGAGATCTTGAATCTCCATTGTAACATCTTGTACCTGCAAAAATAAAAAGATGAATGCACATATCAGGTTACTAAAGCCTGATATAAGAATACTAATTATATGATTGCTGTATTTGTATCAGCCCAAAGTGCTAATAGTGATTAAACAAATATCAAAACAATAAAAAGTAATAGCAATGTTTACAGAAGAAGAGAAAAAATGAAAACAAATATAACACAATTTTTTTTTACTACCTTTCTTTATGACCACCAGTTTATGTTTGGACTCTAATGTAGATGTTACCCTACTATCACCACAAGGGGGCGCCATGATAAACTGGGTGAATTGAATGAAACAGTAAATGCAGCACAGCTGAGACATACTATAAGATAACGTAAGAGTTTACTGTATACGTACTGTTCCTATTTGTCTATACTTTTGTGTGACTATTGGTAGAATGTGTAACAAATAACAGATGTGTGTTTCTCGTCACCTGACTCAGTCTGTTCTCTAACTCCAGCTGCCTGCGCTCAGTCTCACAGCGGACAAACTCCCAGCTCTCGTTGAGTTGCTCCAGCCGAGACTGGAGACCATGTGGGCTGTCCCCTGACCCGACCTCCAGCAGCCCCCTGCCAGCCTGGTTCAGGGACTCCACTGTGCGAACATGGGACATGACATCATTATGCAAGACCTGTAGGAGAAAGAATAAAAAGAGTAAGATTGAAAATTATTGCTCGGAAGTGATTGACTGTTTAGAAAAGGCATGTTTGTGAAAGGGTACTAGCAGTGTGTATTGTTGGTAATAATAATAATGCATTTAGGTACAGGCACTGGTAGACACCATGTCAACCACTTTCAGGAGACTATAGGAATATAGCATACATTTCAGGAGGGTGGGTTTTTAGTTTTCAAATGTTGGAAGTTTTGTCACGTCCTTTTACATGTTTGCTCTATGGATCATATACATGCCCATTTCCTTGTTCCAGTACGGTCATTTCTGCTGTATTACAAAATGTATTTGATGCAATTTATCAATAACAATGTTGTAGCTAATCATTGACATTTTGTAAAAAAAAACTAATGGCATTTACAGTGTAAAATGAATAAATATTTGGAAGTTATCATCAGGACTGATGTCTATTGAGAAATATAACTAAATGAAAGTGACAATATATTATATATTGTATTTCCATGGCATGGGAATGTTTTTTATTTTGTATTAGCCACCCCACAAGATTAAACTGCATCAAACTCAGTTGGTGTTAATAATTGTCATACCACAGTCTCTGAAGACAGTTCAATAAATACAAAAAAACCTTAGCATTTAGTAAACAGAAAATAATGCAATTAAACCAAAATATGTAGGCACAGGGGTTAAGTGTTGTAGGATTCACTGCTCTCTGAGACCTTAAGAGTCAGAAAGAGCTCCATTACACTTAGTATTGAATATAGTATTTAAGCCACTAACCTTGTGTTTAGCCAGCTCTATTTCACTGGCCTGAAGGTCGATGCTGATTGGTCGGTTGCCCTGCAGTTGCTCAGCAGTGCGGGACAGCCATGTGTGGAGCTCATCTAGCGTGTTTTGGAACTGACCCAGACCCAGAAGCGCACACTCCAGCTGATGCTAATTTTTACACAGATGAAGGAAAGAAAAAGAAAAAAAGTCAATAACTTTCTTTACTTGGATTTACTTTTCAGGGTAAATGCAGGTGACACTGTGCTATAAGTGACTTCCAGTGACATTATTATCAATATTACATGATATATGCTTCCATGTTCTCACCTGTCTGCTGACGGTCTCTGACTCCAGGCTGTCCCAGCGCTGTCTGAAGTCACACAGCGGCGAGACAGAGCCCGGACTCTCCGAGCCTGGAGACAAGCGGCACACAAAGCGATGGTTCAAGCTTTCTATCTCGATTTTCTTCTGGTAAAGTTCTCGCTTGAATTCCTGAGGAAAAAGAAGACAGAGAAACATCTTTTAGAAATTAGACATTGCCATAACTAATGTGTTTTCTGTTATCAGAAATAATGACCTACATAGCCAGGAGCAATATTTCTGTATATATGAAACCTAGTAAGAACAACCTTGAAAGGTTTAGGGGTGTACTACAGCACTTGAACTCACCTTGAGGTCACGTAGCTGCTCTTTGACTGATTCCAGGTCATTTCCAACCATGAACTCTTCCGTAGACCTCAGCTCAGCCGACTTCAACCACTCAAAAAGACCCTTTAAGCAGGACAAAAACAGCAGGCTTTTAATTACAACAAATGTTATACCGTTAACCACTCAGTCCTCAAAAAAACAAAAAAGAAGATAAATATGTACCATCATAACTTACATCTTGTCTGAATGAGTAGGGTTTGTATATTAAATGTAGCTGGGCAAGGTGAACCAAAGTATTGGACAGTAGTAGCTAAAAGCTACATTTGTTCCCTTATAACTGAATTTTTGCTGAATTGTATTATTTCATAATCGAACAACAGCAAGATTAGTTGCCATGTTACTATATAAAGTTGGATGCATTTTAAATAGATCTTGTTTGCATTGTCTTACACCATTCCCACCATTAATATCATTTTCCTTGACAGAGGACCACTTCATTTGTCAGTTACTCAAAGTAAAGCTACAGGGGGTAAGAGTCTATTGTCAGAATAAAAGACTAGCTTGGTCTTTGGCAGGATGCCAAAACACTGCTTCTGTTGGGCATGGGTGGCCAAGATGATCAGACCATGACATTGTTTTAGTATATGGGTAGGCTTATACAATATAGATATGTTTTATATTCACTCACCTGCATGGTGTCTTGATAATGCAGTGCCATCTGCAAAGACTCCTCCAGCTTTTTGTGACATTCGTTCCATAGTTTGCTCAAGTGGTTCCAAGTGCAATAAAGCTAGAAGACACCAAATAAACAAGGTTTTAAGTCAGTCAACAAAGCATCATGAGTTTGAAATGATTTGTATTTAAATGTAGCCAATATCTTACTTCATCTAGGCTCTTTGTGACATCTGGCTTGTCAGTATCTCCACATGCTGACATCAGGTCCATTCCCAAAACACCAAGGGTGTCCAGATCTCCCTGTAAACTGTCAATGTCCTCTCTGAGAGTCTATAAGTTGAAAAGATTGAAAAGATGAAATAATATTTTTGTTTCTTATATTTGTTAAAGTTAGAGTTAACGGACAAACCTGCATGGTTTCAAGGCTCTGTCGGATTGTTTCTGATTCTCTCCGACTGGCATTAAGATCTAAAACTGCCTGCTGAGCGTCATTAAGCGCTGCCGTGACATCGCTGATGTCGCTCCAGAACTTCATGGCGAGATCCAAGAGTTTGAGCAGCCAGCTTTCTCTCTCCTGGGCCTGAGTATGTGTGTCATCCCAAAGCTGGGAGAGGCTGGACACGCGCTCCTGGATTGCTAAGATCAAAAGGATACAACAGGACTTTTCTTTAGAATCTGCCTTTTTCTTGCATAACCAATGCTACTTTTAGTCCATTGTGTACCAGGACAGTATCATATGAGGAAACCCTGAGTACGATAAAATAAATTATGGTGATACATTGTTTTGATACATTTTTTGTGTAAAATCTGATCTAAATTGTTCTTTCTCCCGTGCTGATGACTTAAAAGAAGACGATAATTTCAAGTTCCTTGATTATTATTTTTGCATTAAAAAAAGGGTTTTCTTGCCAGTTGAGTTGTTGTTCTTTGTGTCAAAAAATGTATCTTGTTTGATGTTGTAATACTCATTTTGTACCACAAGAAGCTCAAATGTACCAATACCCCATGTACTATACGACCAAAAACATTCATGTTTTCTATCATTTAAGTTTGAAATTCTCCATGCACTCCAAACACAAGGTATATTTATTTAAAATTCAAATAAAAGACGTGACATTAATGTTACATGCTCACACCAAATGTTTGTTAAAAATGCATTGAGAAATTCTAAACTTACCTAGAAGAACACAGGAGTAGTAATAATTTTATAATGCTCTTCAGCCTCGTGTGGCTAAAATCAGTATTACAACAATAAATACATTTCGTATTACAGATTTTAATAGTAAAGGAAAACATTATTCTGGTGAAACTTTATTTTCCCGTTTGGTAAAAAAAAAAAAATGGTCCGGCAAAACCTTTTATTTAACCTGAGTTTAAATAATAAACACAGAAGAGAAACTATTTCAATCAGACTTTGAAAAAAGATCACCAATATCATTATTTTCACAATTGCTCTCTTTGGCTTCCATACGATCTGTATACAAACAATATAAATTCTTAGGAGATCATTACCTGTGCCCACAGATCCATCCCCAGCTGCCTGAGTGTTAGCCAGCAGTTCGTCGGCCTGTGTCCTGACACTGCCCAGGCCCAGCTGCAGCTTGGACAGCTCGGCCAGGCTGTGCTTGTTGTCCTGCAGCTGCTCCTGGATCCTGGGGGTGAGGCCCTGAAGAGAGGTGACCGTCTCTATGCGACTGTGCAGGCGCTCAAGACTCTCTCTGATGAGGGTCATCCTCTCATTCAGCTATAGATACAAAAAAATACATGATGTTTAGTTTTTGTTGTGTGTTCGTTGTGTATTACTAGTGTTAACATTAGCATTTGCTTCATCATCCAAGCATTAAGTGTTAGTTTTGTGACGAAATATTATATATATTTTTATTCCTGTGTCAAATGTCTTGTTAGTTGTTTTTCTTTAACATTCTGTTTTAATTTACTAAAAGTCTGGACAATTTGGTATAATATTAGTCAAATAAAACAGTAACTATTTCAGTAGTAAGTCAATGAAATCCTGTCATATTAGTCCTTTTGTCATGAAATTGTATTAAAAAGGTCAGGCCATCTGATTAATATTGTCCTAATATCCCCTGTTTTCGTTCTAAGTTGTGCGGTACAGCTGATACAATATAAAAAGTTACATTTATATTAAGTAAATAAATAAATACGACTGCTCTTATTGTGTGCTGCAGTTTAGATTTCACACGAGCAACACAGGTGACAGAACAGCTGCATCGGGAACATTTTTTATTTCATTTGAAGTTTTTATTTCTTAAGCTACATTCAGTCTCTTTTTTCAGTGATAATGCTTGTGATTTTGTCACAGTTGGTCATGGAAATAAAAGTTGTAGACAAATGTTGTCATACTTTGCATTTATAGAAATGTCCACTGCTGATATTCTTACCTGTGTGAATCGAGGTAAGGACTCCTCGAGAACATTAGCAGTCTCTTTGACCCGGTCTCTGATGGCTTTATGCTGCTCTTCTGCCTCCGTAGCCCTTCGACAGAACTCTTCCCCCTGAACGGGGTTTAGCTCTGACAAGCGTTTCGCCAGAGAGCATAGTCGTGCTATCAAGGGTCTGTGTTCAGCTATAGACTCCCTCAGCCCCTTTGTAGAAAAGAGAAAAAAATAAAAATTGTATAACAATGTAGAAAGCAGACATCCTTCAGAAAGTACCTGATTTGAGTTTAATCCCTAAAATTAGTAGAGGAAGTTTGAAAAAACAAATCCTGCGTTCTCAATTTACATGGCATACTTGAGAAAACAGAAATGTCATTATAGTGTAGTACACATGGAAAAGTAACCATGCCAGGAAGTAGATTAGACAAAGGACCTGTGCTTGAACAGAACAGCTCATTCAGCTAGAGGGAAATGGTGGCTGACTGTGAAGTATAAACAGGACTTCTTTGTTGAACTGGTTCAAAAGTTGATAGGGAAAAGCTGGCATTCTATTGTGGAGAGGCAGGTTTATTCTACCTGTAAAAGGTCCTGTTGTTCCCGAAATGCCTCGTAGCTAATTGTGCTTAGGGAGAGCTGGCCAATCAGGGTTTTAGTTTCCTCAAGCCAGGGCGAAACCTCAGCGAGGCCCTCTGAGAACTGGAGAAGAAGCGACTGAGCGTGCTCAAGTTGCAGCACCACGTGGGAATTGGTGGCTGAGGTGGTGTTGCATTGTTCCTGTAAGGCATCTAGTGGGGTCTGCAGAGAGAGGTGAAAGAAAAAATGAATATTTTCAACAATTTTGGACTTTAAACGTACATTTGTTCACATTATTAATGTTGGTCGCATGCATTGGAAGTGTAATTAAATACCTGCAAATCGCATGTTTCTCCTTCATCACTGTATGTCAGCAAGATTTCAGCAATCTTCACCATCTTCTCAATGTTGAACCTGTGTTGCAGAATCTCCACTGCTAAAATCTATTCAGGAGATAATCATGAAATTAAATTCCATTACGAAACATTGTGTAAACTAGTTTCTAAAACTTCTTTACACCTTACATTAACGTTATGTTTTCTATTCGTGGAAAAATACCGACCTTTTGCTCATAGAGTTGTTCTGCTATGAGCTGTGGCTCCAGATGAATACTTTTCAGCTTTTCAAGACTCAGCGCTGTGTCTCTTAACCAAGCCATCTCCTTCACCACTGCCTGTTCCAGCTATGAAGTATATACCGTATGTTAGCAAAGCATTAATGACATTTAATATATAAACCACTGTCTGTATAAAAACAGCAATCGAACATACACAACAATATCAGGAAAAATATGTATTTGTTTTTTTTAATATGAAGAGAATTAAGGAATGACATTTAAATACATTTTACAGAAGAGAGATATTTCGGCTAAAAGCATATTGTCTTTCTAAATTATTAGCAAAAAACATTGCTTGAAAATATAGTATATTATAATATAAATGTCCCAATAAATATTATAGCTTAAAGAGGAGAAAAAACCTGATGTTAATTTGTGTGTATGCTATAGCAGGCCTAAAACAATTGGCCAATAGTTAGCCTGCCCAGGTGCAAGAGAAACACAGGTGTAACTAATCACACTAAGGATGGATCCATCCCTGTATTAACATTATTAATCACACCTGTGTTTTTCCTTCAAAACATCTGCTGTAATAACATTACTTTACAGCAGAATTATAACCAAAGCAGGAACCATCTAAGTCCACTTAGCTATGATATGTAAATATTTGCATAAATATAGAAATGAGATGCATCTGCTGACTTGGAGCCCTTAACTAGGATAAATGTTACGGCCCGTCCACACGGCAGCGTTGCGTGCTTCAACGGAGATGCTTCCCATTCACTTTGAATGGGGTGACGTCACGCTTTGCCGAACTGCATTGTGGTTCCGTCGCGTCGTTTTGCCTCGCTTCGAAAGTTGAGAAAGGTTCAACTTTTCAAGCGTCGACGGAAGCTCCAGCCAATCAAATCGTGCGGCGTGCGTTGAAGCTTTAACGCTTCTGCCCATTCACTTTGAATGGGGTGACGTCACGCTTCGCCGAACTGCATTGTGGGAGAAAAGCGTAGCTTTTCTCGCGGTGCTCGCTGCAAAAGTTGAGCAATGTTCAACTTTTGAAGCTTCGACGGAAGCGTCAGCCAATCGAATGATATGCCAGTACAAGCTCTAGCCAATCAAACCGCTGCTTGTGTGTCCGGGGCGAGAGATTCAGGTGATTGGTTGTTGGTCTAGCTTCAGGCATGCCCGCCAGCAAGCTTTTTCTTTGAAAAAAAGTTACTTGCTAGTCAGCAAAGGCTGCATACTGAAACCTGATGTTAGCCTCTACAAACTTGGGTCTCATGAGATAGCATCATTTAAAAAAACAAACATGAATGCTAATGATCAAGCTAGTTAAAGTCAGGTAAGTTCAGGTACTTTTCATTGAAATAGTAAGCAACATTTCCAAAGCTTCTGAAGTGTTTGTTTTAGTATGGAGTGAGAATGTTACCCTCTGTTTTTCAGCTGCACATAGTACTGCATCTCCAGCATGTGTATGCACTCCAGCTGCCCCAAGGAGCTCCCTCTCGATGCGGCCCAGCCACAGGTGAAGGTCCTCCTGGCTAGAGGTACAGCGACTGGAGGCCTCCAGGGCCTGCTCCAGCCTCTGCAGGATGTCCAGACTGCTTAGATTTAGCACAGAGCAACGGATTCGCAGAGCATCCATCTTCTCCTGCACCTGCTCGGCTTCCTCCTCTGAGAGAATGGAAAAACCACAACCATTGGGCATGTCAGCTGACATTGTGGGTAAGAAAAACATTTTTTTATTTTACATTTTAATCAGAATCCATTCTAAATCTAATGCGTATAGGCTTTTATAATCAATATACTTTTTGCTGTGAAATTCAGTTCTGATGCTGCAGTTTTGGAACATTATGTATTTATATGCAACCGTGAACCATTCTAAGCCCTTGTCATTTTTACTCTATGTGAAAAACCTTACCTGCAATTGCTTCCATCAGATTTTGTCCGGACTTTTGTATTTTCCCTAGCTCATCAGTTTTTACTTGAATCTCTTCAACAACAGCCTAAAGGACAAGATAAAACACATCCAAGTTATTCTAAATCAGCATAATGCACATTTAATATTCTGTTCAATAAAGTTGAACCATACATGGAACATTTCTAACCTTGGCCCTGTCTGTGGCCTCTGAGACATATAGCATCACTCTCTCTGCATTCCGTAGTTCAGCTAGGGTCTGTTCCACAGATATGAGCCATTGCTGCAAGCTGTCTACACCTTCCTGGAAGCGTTGAGCCCTGGGCAGAATAAGCTCCAGACTCGCTCTCCTGCAACAAAAACATTTTCATTGATTACCCCTTTCAGTCATGAAGAATTGTGATATACAGTTAGCCTTGCCAAATGTAAATATGATATTGCCAATTGGCTAAAGGAAGCTGACCTTTGCTCTGCCCCCCGTTGTAAGGCCTCCCATTTCAGTTTGAGAGTGGAGAGCATGACCTTCTCCTGTTCCCCCTCCTCTCCTGGATGGGCCTCTACAAGCCGAGGGCCCTCCAACATCATGGAGTCCATACTACGCCTTCGGTCTGTTAGGAGGCGTTGCAGGAGCTTTAAAAGTACAAAACCAAGCTCAGATCAATCCATAACTCATGAAATTGAAAAGTTGTATTTATAAAAGCAGGAGTATATTATATGTACACCTATTACAAGAAAGAGAAACAAATCAAGAATAAGGACAAGGGAGAAATGTTTCAAAGGCCTTTGCGAAGACGCTTCTGTGTTAAATTAGATTAGACCTTTTCAGTTCTACAGAAAACTGATTTACCTTATATTTGAGGTATCGGAGGAAATGGCATTGCTTCCAGTAAGAATTTCAGTTATCAAAGCTCCATTGTTAATTTCTTTGCCTTTGGGTCAGAGTTAAGGAAGCCCTGTCTCGTGTGTCAAGCTTACATTGTCAAGAGCCAGGCAGGTTTCACCTCATCCAAGCAGCTCACAATGGGTGTGATTACAGCTGAAAGGTGAGAGACGTCCCCGCTTTTTTCATACCCCCAGGAAATGTACACAAAGCCTTACTGAAGAAGCTCATTGTGGCTATGAACACCACCTATTCACCGCTGAATAGAACTGTATTTAAATTCTAAAGGAAGCAGTTCAGTTTGTGAGCTAGGCTTTCTATAGGTATACCTTCTAGGTGTCGACACAGCGCTATAATATTCTAAAGTATTTTTTGGACAAGAAATCAGGTGATGTGATTTTGGTGATAGCAGACCTTTTGTTCTTGGAGCTGTGCTTTCACCACTTTGACCTCTGATGATGGGGGTTTCTGGTTGGCTGTGAGCTCCTCTATCTCGCAGACCCATGTGAGCAAAGCTTCTAGGTTTTGGAGAAATGTCTCAGGATCTGTTGACATATCCCTCAGTGCCAAAGATGATCTTGTTCCCTTGAGAGACACCATCACAAAGTATTAGCTGAAGTACGAATGAAAGAAAGTACTGTTTGCAAAAGATTCCAGGTGCAACTTGATTAACTATAACGTTACAAAGAGAGACAACGTTAAGGGGTAAAACATACCCTCCATCTATCCATGCAGGAATCTTGGTCTGAGCTTGAGTGTCCATCACTTTGGAGCTACAAAAATAAACACAGTCAGCATGTTGTTGCGATTCATAAAGTCACAGGACCCACCATGATGTTATACATTCAAAACATTTTCGTCTAAAGATAGAGCCTAGATGGGAAAAGGTTAGAAAGTTCACATGAGAACAAGAAAGGATGATATGGAAGATAGATGAGATTTGTTGTGTTTGAAAATCAGAGTTGTTATCAACCTCTGCAAGTTCATCGGCGGCACCGTTCAGGACTCTGACAGTTCTGGTGACAATGGGGTCCCCTCCCTTATCTCCAGACGGATACTCTACCACTTCCACAATTTCCGTAACGGTCGTCTCCGTCACCTCTGTCACCTCTGTGACCTCACGTGATGCCCGAGCCTTCCAGGACCAGGGGCTTCCTTCTCTAGAGTCTCTCCTCTGGAAGCTGGCCCTTCTCTCTGCAGCGTTTAAGTCTGGGTTAGCCAAGGGGGATCTGGTGAACTCCGGAGGCACTGTTATTCTTGTAAGTGTCCCATTTCGGGATGTTTTTATTGGAGAAGGGCTGTTGTGCCAGTCAAGAGTACTGGTGCTTCTGATTGTGGAAGCGGGGGAGCTGCGGAGGGGCTTGTCCGAAATGGGAGTACGAGTCCCCTCTTCCCTCTTATGATCAATGTTTTGTAACTCCGATTCACTCTCCACCTCTGCTTCCTTGATTGCATCCTCCCTTGCTTTGTCTTTGACTTGTATTGATACTTCTGGTTTGACCTCGCCATGTTGCTCCTGGGGCTGCCACTCTCTTCGTCGTTGGTAACACTCCTTCAGGAAAGCCTCGTCTGACCTCACATGCTTGGATTTCTGGCCCAGGCAGCTGGGCCTGCTGATGAGGTTACCCATAATCCTTCAGCCCAGAGGCTAGTGAGGTAAAAGGTGAGGTAAGGCCCCTCGGCCATGCATGCGGAAGATCCTTCAGCTACCTAAAATAAGACAAGGGGGCTCTGAGTCATCATGTGAACACATGTTCATTGTGTAAATAAACAAAAACATATATCCAACAGACCTTCCTTTTTTAAAGCACAAATTCCTTGCTTTAAAGAAGAAATACACCAATAATGATATTTGATATCAGTCCGATAGTGACTAGCTGGTTTTGTTATTGGTGACAACGTGCCAATGTGGTGTCGGATACTATTTAACTTAATAACACTTCAGTTCATTTGTTTAAAAACATGATTTTAAATCAAACACTGATATTGGATTTGAACCCAATGGTCTGATAGCCATGTAACATTATTTTGGATGTAACCCCCACTGCCTCCTAAAATCCAATATAAGACTAAATGAAACCAGTCCCTCACATATTTCATTTGCTAAATTTCTGTGCCATTGTTGCCCTTTTCTTGGCACCGAAAGACCAGAGGAAACTACAGCAGAGATACTTGGCTTGGATATTCCTTGTTTCTTTGTCTGCCTTCAGACCACATACACACATGCCCCCCCATCTAACTCACATCACCAACTGAAATATTCTGGGCTTGGAAATCAGTGTGACAGGCTTGTCGAGGATCCCACTGTTGGGCCTGGCATGCAGAAGCGGTGGCAGACAGCCAGCTCTTTCTCTCACTCAGCCTGGACCAGTCCTGGGAAACCCGCTAAGAATCTGATCAAATATGACAGCCATAAAAACGCAGACACAGCCTCATTTCTCAGGGGTGTTAATACGAAGAGGAGTAGGATCAAACTGTGGCATGGGGGCAGGAGTAGTTAGGACAACCGCAGCAATAGACAGCATAGTGTGCAGTATTACATTGTCTTTTTGTGGACAAAAAGGCTTAACAAAATGCTTTTCCATTATGATCGCCAATTGTAGATTATAGAATACAAGGATTTTCTCTCTCTTCTAAATTATTAAATTACTTTTTGTAATCAAATAATGATGTCATCAACATATTGTTTGACAAATATTTATATGTTTCTGAAAATACTCATTCACAGTTACAATTTCAAACTGTGTCTGCCCGTCTGCTTCCCCGTCAGCTCAGTACTTTCATTGTTTTGACAGAAGGGTTGAAGGTGAATGCAATTATCTTGGTCTAGAGGAGCTGAGGTGAGCCCATCAGGAGATCACAGGGAGGGTTCCTGTCGAGGCCGAGTCCTCCCTCTGAGGCGGGGTTGGACTGGTCCACTCAGAATTATACAGGTCACCTCAGGTCATGCTTGCTGACTAAAGACCTGTGGGTGGGCCAATATGGGTCAACAATGGGGGAATTGGGAGGTTGGCTCCTTAAGCTATCTGAGTAGGGTTTTTTTGTGGTTTGAAGAGGCATATTAATACTGCTGTATGGCTACCAATACATGTTAGTATTGCTGTAAGCAGCCACAAATAATGCTGAATATGCAGATCTCTCATCTTTGCCAGAGGTTAGACACAAAGACAGTCTGCAGCCAAGGAGAACTTAGCATTGTGCTACTGTCAATATCAACAACATGTTTGAATCAAATGTTATTATAATTTAGATACGGAGCTTTTAAGTAATTGAGAATGACCTAGTTTGATACGATGGCTCCATGTGCATTAGGCTAGTAATTACCTACATCATGCACGTCTCTGTAGAGCAGATGATGCAGTCAATGGATCCACAGGGGAGAACACAGTCAGATCAGAAAGTGGTGCCCAGACAAAGCCCCGGCCCCAGGATCAATGATTACTCAGTTAGCTCAGATCACTGCCCAGCGGTCTCCTGAGGAGGGCAGAGAGAGTGTCTGTGGCCGTGTTCGTATGGGTTAACAATTCAAGAGAGAGGGTGTGCCGTGTCTGGTTACTGCAGCGCATGTGTGGTCGTCTGCTAAATTACACAGTGATCTCACAGCAATGTATGTGAGGATATGCTGAGTAGTATTATTAGAGAGCACATGGCAAACTACCAAGGATATGTTATTGAAAGATAATATGCCAATATAAAAAAACATTTCCATAAGACTGGGCCATTCAGATGGTTGTATACAACGTCTTTACAGAACGGCTAGTTAATATCAAACACATTGCAACCATACTGTAGCTGACATAAATTAGATGCCACTACCAAATAGTTATCCTCCAATCAAATTAAACCATAGAAACCTTCACAATATGTTTTAAGCCTGATATCTGATATGCACCCCCACTTTCTAGCATAATGATACTAGACAGCTAACCAGGGAACCACTTCAACTCGTATTGCGGGTGACCTGCCCATCCCATTACTTAACCTATTTTTGAAATGGCCCTTAATTCAGCCCAGACCTTTCTCTGCTCTCAACACTGATTTATGATAGATAACCACAGTCCATTTCGTGATGAATAGAGTGGTATAGGGTCTTCTCCGTGCCTAAGAAATATGGAAGAAAATCCTCCTTGTAACAATTGGTCGATACATGAATTCCATATTTGATCTATAAGCTTATCTTAATTCCGATTCGGGACACACAAGCATGCATTTTAAATATTTTGATCACCTTATATTTCATGATACTAATGAAAAGCTCTAATGTCTTACGTATTGCATTGATTGACACACTTGATATATAAAGCATAGTGTGGTTTTTTTTAATTAGTAGAAGAACAATAACCATCAATCACAACAGTATAGCCCCATAATGTTGTGTCACTCCTGTGCATCTGCCTCTGTTAAGGGAGGTCCTGAAGTAGTAATCATGGTAGTGGTCCCTAATCAAGGATGGCAGCTGTGCATCCACCCATGAGACCAATAACATTTTAAGGTGGATATTGTACAAGGTCACACGTTTCTCTCTAAGAAAGGCTACTCAGGCGAAATAAAGCTACAGTGTAGAGTGAAATGTCAGCATGGTTTTGGGAAAAGAGTGGCTGAAAACGGCCTACTGGGGTATTTTGATCTGAATCTTTAAAAAAAATCCAAGCAGCTAGAAGACTGTTGAAAACAAACTGTTGAACGGAATAAAATACTTACATCCAAATGAGCCATTCACACTATTGTCGCCTTTACTGGAATATTTCATTGCCTTTCCACAATTGTATCTTTCATTCATTCCGTTCGAAAAAGTGAAGAAAATCAAATTTGAAGTCACAACTCACATGGCTCCAAAGTCCAAAACAAGACTCTCTATATCCACTCCTGTGTTACTGGCAGTTTTGGCGGTTTGAAGCTTGCGTGAACCACACTTACCCTGAAGCACGATTGAGCCAAACCGCATGAGTAAAGGAATCCAGCCGGTCCTCAGTCACCATTCAAAAAGGGGGATAAAGGGGTGAAAAAAAAATCCAGCTTTGTTTGAGCATCCTTTGAACGGCCTCCCGGCTCCAACATCCCAAACATGAACGCTCCTCACACACACACATGCATACTCTCCCAAACTCACACTCAATCAAGTCCACTCATTCACACATTCCCACATACAAACACACTTTCTAAACCACTCACACATGCCCTGATAACTCATGCTTTTCCGTTGCCCACAGTCACAGGCAAACAATGTCCTCCTCTCCCCTCTCAGTGCACCCCTCCCCTCACTTCACTTCTCCTCCCACCAGCTCTGCTCCTCTCCGTTTCTTCTTTGTTGTGCGAGCTGTGATAGAGGAATTCCTTCCTTGTTATCGCCGCCGATGGGATAGTGCGCCCAGATGGAGACAATGTATTCCAACGGCTCAGTTGAACTCCCACAGTTCCCAGCCAAGACCAGTTTTTGCATGGAGGTCAGATTGAACCAGTTTCCATGTAACGAGAAGGCGCTGGTAGTATTCTCACCAGCACGTCGGCTGCTCAGGTTGCTCCTGTACCAAGCAGCGAGGCGGCAAAGTGCCCCTTTTACCTTCCCCAGGCTTTTTCTCACTCTCTCTCCCCCTTCTCATCCAACAAAGCCCCTCCTCTGGGCCCGACTTCGGCTCAGAAACTCCATGCTGCTTCTGCTTGAAAAATGGGATGGGTGGGGGGCAAAAGAAGGAGAGTTTTCTAAAGACCCCTGGGCCGCCCTTGGAACATTCACATGTTAAGTGACAGCTGCCTCAGTCCATTGCCTCTCACGATGGCGAGCGAGAGAAGTGCAGGCTACAAAAGACGAGACCCACACCCACACCCACCCTGCCCTGCCACCCACCCACTCACACATTCAACCCCAACCCCCTTGCATCCCCACCCCCCTTCCCCATTCAGAGTCAGTGCTGCAGTCTCCACAGCAGCAACAAAGACGACTAATTACTGTAAAACATCTCAGATTACTTTTCAACTCAGTTCCAGCCATTGCTAGCCCAGCCCATAAACAAAGAGGCTGGAAGGAAACACACAGAAGAAAAAATAGAGAGCAACGGGACGATAATACAGAGTGTTTTTGGCATGGGAAACTAAAGGAAGGACCCCTATGGTGAAATGCTATCATGCCCCATTCAAAAAGTCACAACATTTGCCTTATAAATGGAGAACACCAAGCATACTGTATGCAAACACAATTACAGCAACATTTTCTGTTAAATGGTGTTTATTCAGATATGAACAACACCAGTTTTAATACATCAGACACTTTCTTCATGTCTTTGTAAATTACATAATATGCAGGTGCACTGAGACCCAACAAAGGCATGCATACAGGTAACAGTCTAACAAAGAGTGTTTACGCCCCAAATCCTTTCCCTCTCTCTTATCTCCAGCCAACCACATAATCAACCAATCGACTGATCCAGCAAATGCGTGCATGCATACACAGTACACACACACACCCACCCACCCACCCACCCACACAGACTCTCTCACACAGTTCTGCCAATACACACTGTACTGTATTTGTGCAGAACCTGCCCCTTCGACTACTCCCTAATCCAAGGTCACCCGTTGAGTGTTTTGGATTAGTTCAACAAGAATACCTCTGAAGGAAGCCAAACTTACGATTGGCTCTTCAAATAATTATTACTAGTTTACATTTATGCAAAATCTTTTTACATAACATATATTTGTCTTTGTCTGTGTATTCTCTCAGCCAGAGCAGTCAGAGATGATCATATCTAATATGGGAAGGAGGAAATGTGCCCTACTGCTTGCATTCCCCTGTGCAAGTACATATATGACATCATAAAATATCACAAAATCAATAGCACTCGCTTCGGTGTAAAGTGCCTTCTGTGATACATGTAAGGGGAACAATTTAGAACCTGTCAATGCAAACTTGGTTTATTCAGTGTGAGATGTACGCAGTCCTGATTTATTGAGTCTGGGCCACAGGATCATCATGTTACTTCATAAAACTAGACGACAAGTCTACGGTCATGCCAGTGGACCTGTGAGGTTCATCCGATCACAGTGGTGATTTGAGCTATGGTAAAATGCAGTTCTTCAACATCTACTAAACTATGTTCACTCAGTCAACCCTTAGTAAGCATGCTTACTTGCCCTGGCCAACTTGTGGCCCCACGCAAAGTTATATGATGAGGCCCTCTGCGTCGCGAGCGTTGGAGGGGGTGCTATTGGAGCCTCGCAGCGGCGAAACTGTGCCGCATCTACACTCAGTTGAGGCTCCCTCCGCTAGATGAGGCCCCTGCGTGATCTGCGTGTAGGGAGGGGCGGCCTTGCCTACTTGTGTAGGTACTGTATGTTATTTTTCTTAAACCAAGGCATTGGTGAAATTAGATTTTGGCTAAGAAAGGCATTAGAATGTTTTCTCGAGGGACCTTAAAGTATTATCGGCAAGTGGTATTTGTCCTCTGCAAGGCCAAACAAGACCATCCTCCCAAACTGCCGTATTATGAGCATGTGCAAGAAGTTTATTATGTCCAATTTTTACATTTTTGTTTGTAGGGGGCATCTCTAGTTAACCTACTCATTATTATGGAAGCCGTGTGAGATCAGACTGGATCAAAGTTATGGACTAACATTTCAAATACTGCTGCAAATTTGCTAAAAAAACATGACATTAGGAAATTGTTCAAATAGTTCTCATCTGGTAAAACAGTCTATCTTAGCTTTTATTATTAGCTTTCAATACTTCAATGAATGGGCACTAAAGATGCTGGTGGTGGTAAAAAAACAGGCTATTTAGTTCTGCTTTGAAGCTGCTTCAGGTTCTCAGAGCCATTCTTAGCCCCTTACATTACTGTCCCATTTATGACCCCCCACCCTCCTCTAGCTTTAATTTATCCAAAAAGTGAGAAGAAAAAAAAGCAAAGGCGATGAGGAAAAAGGAAAACTGAAAATGCCTGTCACTGTGGCCGACCTGTAAAGAGAGAACATTGAAAAGAACGCCCCCTGTAGGGTCAAGTTATTTAACCCCTGAGTACTTCATTGCTGATGTAAGAGTTCCCACTCTCTCATGAATCACACCAAAGCCTGTATCTCGCATATACAGTAGTTTAGAAAAACGGTAATCATAATGAACACCACACTCACACATTGCTGCTTGGGTCACTTGGAGAGCTAATGTCTTAAGCTGTTTAATGAGCAAGTAAGGCCCACATCCCCCGTCCCCTCTTTCTTAATCTGAAAGGAGCTGGCAGTGATGAGGCACCACTTTTCCAGGAAGACATTGTTGTCAAACCCCGACACCTGATCCCGGCTTTCAGCAGCCTCCAGTCCCCTCTGAACTAATTAAATGATTTCGCCAAAAACCTCTCTTCTCCATTTCACGGTAGGTGCACATAGAGCCTGCACACATTTTCTTAAAAAGTGAAGAGCTGGTGTAGTTAAAGAGCAGCTGGCTCGCTAAGCTATGCATTGTTGCAATAAGCTGCTACAGGCAAGAACAAACAAATAATACTCATCTTTTTGTCAGCAGTGCTTATTATCCTTCCAAAATGCGTGTGTTAATGGAGTGGACATAGGTTGGGAGACGGAATAAAGTGAATTTCCAAAATGAATGTGATTTCCAAATCCAATGGGGGCCTAAATTTGATAACAGATCCCATGTACCAAAGAAAAAAATAGAGGCCTGTTTCCCCCTTCCACGGCTATTTCAAGCTCTCTGCTGCTTTTAAATTAAATAAGACCTCAATGGCTCCTCTACAGAACATGGTAATTACCCCTCTTCATGAGAAATGAAAAAAAGAGGGGGTCCCTTTTTAAAGGGTCAAACCAGAAGCACCATTCATCACGCACACTGTCATTTATCACCAAAAGAGGCTGCTTTTAAGAAAAGTATAAAGGCTCATGGGTTCCCTACTGGGCTGCCTGGATGCTGAAAATCACAGTCATGTGTGTGACGAGGGTTTAGCCACTTGGGTATAGAAAAGCTCAACTCATCTTCATCATCATGGTTGATCCAACTGAGGATTTACAGTTCACATTTTCAATTGAACACAGGAAGGCAACGACAATAAAGTTAGAGGCCATTAACCCTGATAAAGTGTGTGAATCAAAGCATCTCTAATGGGAGATGTTACTAAGGTACTATAGGATGAACACTTATTTGACACACTAAGTTACAGTATAGAAAAACAATGGATGCAACATTTACTTCAGTCTGTAGATTAAACATGTTTACTTCACCGCCATCATCAGTATTCATTTGTCTCATGAGGGGACTGGATGAAACAATGCCCTCTTTTTCCCTAAAGGTTATGACAGCATTCAGAGAGCCCTGGATGTTTACTGGCTGTCAGAAACAGAGAGGAGAGCATAATAGTATGTTATCCCTCACCCCTCTTCCTGGGCCTGTTTGTAACTTGTGTGTACACAGAGTATTTGGGATGCAGCATTTGCCACAATCCCAGGGAGACCAGATACCTTTTAGACCCCATTTACACGCAAACGCACATGCACACGAAACGCAAACGAACCGAATACGATATCAAAAAAGTATTCCGTTCACACGAGGCCGCTCGAAAGCGCTGGATACGCTGTATTACATATGCCGGGCCTGTAACTAGCGCCGTAACTTCCGCCACAAAATACACCAAAAGCAGCGAAGAAGAGCCCCGAGCATGGTTGCCCATCTGTTTATGCCCGCGGTGGACTTAGCAACATGTAGTTCTCCATGTCCACTTGTTGCTGATGGTTGTGGTAGAGGAGCTGTAGATGTTGCACTAACATCATAGCATGGTCAGTAGTAGTAGCTACTGACCATGCTACAGCAGTGAGCAGCAGAGGTGGGGAGAGGCGGGGCTATGGCTAGTTCATCGTTATCAGGAAATGATCGTATAGGACGTACACACAGAGCTGTTTGCTCCCCCAGAGCGTTCCGGTTGCAGATCTATCCACCTTGGGACCCGTTATCATTTTCGGGGTCCGTTTCCGCGTTTCTGTTACGGCCTCGTGTGAACGAACGGGCTATACGAAAGAGAAAAGTAGCGGGAACTTTTGACCTCGACATGACAGTCAAAGGGAAGAGATGTCATGTTTGACTTGTCAATGTGATGTTCTGATAAGCAATGAATTTCTATAGAACTGGATACTATCATTGCCAGGAGAGGGTAGTGCTCTGCAGAGGAGGAGCTACATTTACAAACCTTTTTAATGATATTAGCAAACAAATGTTGCTTAACCTGGAAAAACCCACAACCTCTCAGTTACATTTCATGCTTAAAAGCTGCCATACAGAATGTAACTTGTCACCTTTGTTTAATTCCCTAACAAGGTGATATCACGATGTAACGCTGGCTAGTGCTCCAACACACACAGGCAGTATGAGAAAAATAAAGAGTTTTTCGAACATTAAAGTCACAGAAGCACAAAATACAAATATAAACCTGAAAATTAGCATTGTATATCCTCTTTGCTTTACTTTATTTGTAATCCCTGTCTGGACTATATGCTAAATCTAACTTTTGACACTTACCACGACCCCCCTGGGATGCAAATATATTATAATTAAATAATTACTTCCCGAGTATTTAATGGTGTACCTTTTTAAAAATACATGTATATGATAATATACTATTTATGAGATAAGTTTAATTAATTTAAAGATTACATAATTTTACATTCCTGTAAATTCATTAGCATTAAATTAGCATTTTTCTCAGAGCCTTCACCATGACAATACATTTGGTAAGACAGTTTTTGCCCTTTAATCATTTAATTAGCACATTGACCAAACACAATTTTGTCCACCACCGGGTATTAATCTAATGATATTGCATCTATGAAGTAGAGATTAAAAGGCTGTCGTGGGAAACGGCAGTTAACAAAAGATTAGATTATCCCTACAAAGTCCATTCAGAAGCTTTTTTCAAGCTTTTGATTGTATCACACGATCTTCCTTTACTAAGCACTTCTTTAAATAAATACTTAAAGGGCAACTCCATCTGCTCCAGAGCTGCTACTCAATGGACATTGGTGAATCCTATCAGTGATATCAGATTAAATATCATCCAAGCATGATCTGATGTAGTGTATTTTTAAGTTTTGCCAACCTCATTGGTGTGTGGCAAATTTTGCAAACATGAATATTAAGAATACCGATGATTTGTTGTTTACGTTCTTGATCCATTAATACATTTGTTCTTGGTCCTTGTGGTACGAATTCACACATTGCCTTGTTTTAAGATAAGATAAGATAGTACTTTATTGATCCCAATTTGAGAAATATTTGTGTTGCAGCAGCATAAAAGACATGGCATTGTACAATACAAATGAAAAAGACTAGAAATAAACAGAAATGTAGAACAATTTACTTTTTAATAACTGTGCCTGCTTGACAACCTCCAATTTGTGTCTCATTGTAATCCTCATTATGTTCATGGGGAAAACAGGTCAGGATGTGCCGGTGCATGCCTTGTTAAGGAGCAGGTGGGTCTCTCTCCTGTGTATTGTGGAGGGGAAGGGTCTGTATATTGGGGGGGGGGGAGGCTGCAGAAGGATGTCCTTATTCATGCGGCTAACTAACGAGTCCCTCAGGCCAAGACCGCAACCAGCAGTGCGGCAGACTAACAGTATTACCATCACAAAGGTCTATGTTCGGATGCAGTATGATAAAGGCATGGTATAGATAAAAAGGCACCCCCATTTCACACACTCATTGGGGGTGAGACTAAAGCTCTCCAAAGCATTTGAGCTTTCACAACAGGATAAGACATGCCTGTGCATCTTACACATATGTCCCCAGGGAGACAGCGGCTTTATTCATACGAGACAAAAAATGTAAAATTGAGAAATTATTTAATATCAAGAACAACGCCCTCTGTTGGAGAATGTTTTCCTAAATGGTCATCGGTAAGTTTCTTCAAAGGTCAAACAGATTCAAACACAGATTCTATTTGGTCTCTTGGCCTTTTCTAAGCATACAATCAATGAATGGTTTTAAACATTCAGTCAGGACAATGGACCACATCTACTTGAATGCACCATATAACTAAATCAACAAAAAACAATGTTTACAGCATCAATAAAAACTTCAAACTGCCTCAACCCTTTTGTGCAATTGATTCACAGCTCATTGAAGAAGGTGCAGTCATTCACTAAGGATTTTTTTTTAAATAAATGATAACCTTTCCTCACTAAAGAGCTGTAGCATGTTTTATGTTAGGATCACTTTCAGTTGATGCTATACAATATATTTCAACCCAATTTAATCTATTGATTCGTGTTCACCAACACAATTTTCGTATTTTTTTCGTGTCACACAGAACGATTTAAAAGCAATGTATTTCTATTGGTAGTGTGTTTCGTGCCTGGCCCTACACCACATCTTTTTTTCGGGTTGGGTCTTGGAAGAGCTGTTTGGTTCATAAAAACATTTTCTTACTCAATATCTTACTCTAAGCCTAACCCTTTTATTATACATAGTATAATGTCGTTTTTTTTGCCATCTGCGAGGAAAATAAATGAGGCAAAGAGCCTCAGAATACTGAAATCGTTTTTTATCGTCATCTTTTTTTCCTTCTAATTTATTATTATTTGGTGCAGACACGAAACATACTACCAATATAAAGACATTGCTTCTAAAATCGTTCTGTGTCAGAACACTGAAATCTCAATTTAAAAAAATCTCTTTTTCCTTCTAATTTGTTATTATTTACATTGCTTTAAAACATGGGGAAATTGTGTTGGTGAACACGAATCAATAGATACATTTAGTGACTATAACAGGAAATGCAGTGAGACTGTGTTGTATATTTAGCTTAATGATAATGTTTCTTAACAATGACTGGATAAACCATATCTAACCGAGCTGCTTTAGATTTGAACGTAATCGGATTGGAGTTGGACACACCAGGTTTAATGGCCAATTAAAAAAGGTAGCTAGCGTTAGCAATGCTAGTGCTAAGATTAACTTGTTTGCTGACGTGCCCTTAATACAAAATACTAAACATGAATTACTATTAAAGTTCTTTCTTTGCCATTCAAAATTGTAATTTGAAAGCCCAAAAGAGTGATCGTAGTTAGCTAATCTTAACATGATAAGATCACGTTGTAGTCATAAAACTATATTGTTGTGCTCATGTTACTGTTAGTTTGCTAACGACATTGGCTGTTTTTTCAAAATACCAATTGTGTATATCTTGATGTTAGTGGTTAAGGTTGTGGATCATGGACCTGATACAATGGACGTGATAGTTATTGATAGTCAAGTGCAATACACATAGATGGATCCCAGCGTCAGGTCAGAGGAGCTCTGCAGTTTGATTGCTTTGCCCTGCCTAAAGTGCCCTGAGAATTTTTTATTTAAATTTCTGCTGAGTTGACTTCCTAATCTTTGTACAAATATTGGTACATCTTGGTGACAAAATCTACAGTTGGTTTTCAATAAATGCCATAGTCAGATCTGAGTGCTTCTACCATAAAGATGCTGCTTTTCTTTTTTTCTGCCCCCTTGCCCCATCCTCCCGTCTGACTAATGTCTTTTCAGTGTGTGTGCTCATGTGTGCAGAGGGCCTCCACTTCTGTAGCCTGTTCAAGCCAGGCACAATGGAGCCTGATTCCACAGCTCCCCTGTCCCCCGATGGCCTAAAGAAGTCCCCCAGCAGGACCACCTTAGTGTCCAATGAGTAAGTCTGAAACTAAATGTCCTTTTTCTCGTAATACTCAATTAACTTAAGTGTTATTATAACAACTAGCAGGACTCATTGGTTCATTTTCCTCTTTTTTCTTTTATCTACAAATTCTGAGATATTCGTGGCATGGGCCAGTTTTCCTACCGTTAGAATTAGATAAGATCTCAATCTGGCTGCATATCAACAGGGAGAGTAGATAATAATAGGAAGGTGTTATTGCAGGAAATATGAGATAAGCCTTATAAAGCAACATTTGAAATTCCTATAGGCAGCATTTTCCTCCATGATAATGGATTGCCCAAACATCTCTGTTACGCATGCTTGCCCTGCACCATGGGGACGTTGGATAAATGAAAGAGGATGGACACAACTCACTGACTTTGTTTGAAGTCAGATTTCTCACCACCCACACAATTACTGTTAAACCATTATTTGGTTATGCACGTTATTTTCCCTTCGCAAGATTTAAAGCACGTTTGAACTGAGTCCTTGTAACTTCTAGAAGAGTTAACACAAGCCATCACAACTTTTGTTTGCTCTCACAACATAAGGGACCATTGGAATCCTTCTCATATTTTTAGCTAGCTAACCATTTGTGATGTTGGTCGTAGTCCTCCACTTTTGTCCAAATGTTAATATTTAAACAGAGAGTGCATGTAGTCAACATGTAAAGTAAAGAGCAATGTCTCAAACAACCATAATGTCATGAAAGACTGTAGTCACCTATACACTTTTATTACAGAATTCCAGAAATTCTTAGACGGTTTATGATCTGACACCTTTCGAAACTTATTCTTTGAAAACATTCCCATCAGCTTCAGCTGTACTTTACATTTCAAGCTATCCAGCAAATATGAGTATTCTAACACGCTAAACCTAGATGTTGAACATAGTAGTCTAAAACAACACCAGCTTAGCATTAGCATGTTAGCATCGTGTTGCGAAAGTATTAGCATGCTGACATTTGCATTTTTCTTGAAGAACGGAGAAAGGATCCTTTTGCTGCTGAGCGTTGATGGTAATGCAATGTAGTTGCAATGTTCCCAGCCTGATGATCACATAGGACCCCACAAGTGTATTTTTAGTCCTGAGAATTAGCAGACATAGACAATGAGGGACAGAGAGAGAGAAGAATGGAGACATGACAGATGTATTTCTTTTCACTATAGTTTGGCAGGATGCCCTCTGTATGAGAAGCTGTCAAATAATGTTGAATAATAAAAACAGCAATGCTGACAGCATGGAAGAATATGCTAAACGTTTTTTCTGACTTCTACATGGGCTATCGAGAAACAAAAATATATTAAAAGGTTGAGAAACAAAAGAAGGCAGAGAGGCAGTAAACCCAACTAACCCTGGGATCCAGAGGAAGCAGCCTCATCTCCATGCTCTTCAGCCACTGTCTCAGAGCTGTGATTTGACCCCTGAACTCGCACTGCCATTGACTCAAGTCCTCCACTTCTCTCCTAAAGCAGAAAAGATAAATACACCGGGTAAGATCATCTTATTCAATTAAATATCTCAAACATCTGTTAAACATGCACTAAAAGGATGATTCAGATCACCTTATTATCAATTTGACATAGACACATTGGTAATATGTTCTCCTGTTATGGTACCTCTTTGATGTTGTTGTGCCGTCACAAGGTTTTGGTTGTTTTTGTCATCATATAAAGAGCTGAATACATTGCTACAAAGTTCATTTGTGTAATGACTTTAAGACTGCCTACATTTTGAATGTTTGGCAGAAGGCCGCACATTGGGAACGTAGTCACAAAAAGCTCAATTGTGACCTGGACTGAAGCAGAAAGAGCTACAAGGCCTTACACATTTATTATTCTTAAAAAAAGATAATACAACCCAGGTTTAGAAAAACATATTTCATTAGGGATGCATATGCTCTCTTTCTGTCAGTTGGACTAGAACCAAATTGTTCCCGTTTCAATTAGATTTTTACACTGTGTTTTCACTTCACAATGAAAAGCTCTGCCTTTGTGCCGTTGGCAGACACACCGGTCTACATAGCTGATACAATTGAACAACTGTCGACACAGGCCATTTGTTTTCTTTTTAACCTGACTGTTGGTAGCCACTTCAAATCAAGCTGGTTCTTACTTGGATCACAGTATTTGATCCAAATAAAGTTCAATTTCGAAGGAACTAGCATAAGTTCTTATATTGGACACAATCTGAAACTCATTAAACATTTCTCAACGAGTTGGGTATTTACTTGTACTGATTTACTTCTACAGATCCTTGAATGTGTCAGATAATCAAAGGCACAGGTTGGTTTTGAAGAATACATGACATATTAGCATACCCATATCTCTGATCCTGTGAGGTAGGCGATGATGATTCAAATAAAGCACTTCCTTTATCCTGCAAAAGATCATTGGAAAAACAAAACAACACAATAATCGTTCCGATCTTAAGTTGTGATCACTTTTACAGCATTGGACTGATGACACAGGTGTTTGAACATTATTTTCTGCATTTGTACCTCCCTGTCTCCAGCCTCTGATGTGGGGAGAGCCGGGAGGGAAAGGGTCAGATCGGAGTAGTCAAGGGAGCTGAGTGAAGAATTCTGGGAGGTCAATACACTGTTTCTTCTGTTGGCAGGGTCCTCCATCAAATCCAGCAGCTAATGAGGCACATAGAGCAACATATGTACACATCTGGTGTGAAGGAATGGGGATGTATATCCACATGCATACCATTAATGTCCAATGGAGAGGTGAATTCAAAATGGCTAAATGGTAATTCAGGATATTTTAAATCCAAAACAGAATCTTTTTCAAGGGGATTTTTTTATTTTATGGGCAGCTAAAACCGGTATTATATAGGTCAGGCTATCATTGATATGTCAAATCATTATAGCAGACATGGACCTCGGGGGGATCATTACATTATCTGTTGTAGATCAGGTCTTGGACTAATAAGTCAATGTTTAACCTGATTCGCTCTCTTTCTTGGGGATGATTGTAGGCTAACACCGCCCTCTTGTTGCTAACTACTGCTTTCTCCAGATAAAAAATGCATGCTAAGCAACTAGGTTGACTTGGAATTATTTTTTAACAGAGAGATCAATACAACAGCACGCTTGTAGGATTTTGATCAAATTACATTGACTTTCTGTTCAGTGGTATGGAAGATAAATACTGAACAATGTTATTGCATTTTCACCCTTGTAATACATACATCCTTTTGGTAAAAAATCTGTCATATGTTAGCATAACAATGTTGTGTTTTAACATGGAGGGATAAACCAGATATTATGTGAATTTTCTCATTGTAGTTATCTACTTTAGCATTAAGGGCTGTCAAAATAGTTCTCAATAAACATTCTATCGTGATGTTTTTTTTGTAGTAAGTTTAGTGAAATGAATCATTAACAAATTTTTGCATCTTTTTAAAATATATTTGCGCTCAAAAGTTTTAGAAGGTGAAGAGAGACGGTACTAACATGAGATCAATATTTCATTTTCTGATCACAATTATTTTCAATATGTTACTTCAGACAGCAGCACCACAAATTATATTCTGCTCTTAATAAAAATTGCTTCAGATGCATGGGTATTGGTGCATGAATGACAAGATGGTCTCTTTAGAGCATATTTATTTACAACATAGTGTTAATGTTCAGAACTTACAACATAATCCACTCACCACATCATTCAAAGCAAAATATACCCCATAAGCATAAACAAACCAGTTCAATTGTTAAAGCGATATACTGCTCAAAGTCAGTTAAATCTGCAGTTCTCGTTATTTTACATCAAAATTTCTTTGCCAAAAACCCTTTGTGAGGTTATTAAAACATGCAAGGCAAATTCAAGATATATCAAAAAACTTTTGGAAAACAAAATGTAAAGATTTACAAAGGTAAAACATTTCAGAGATACATAACAGAAATGCAGAAAAGTAACTTAGCAACATCAAGCAAAAATGAAGCCCTTTGTTTAGTTGGCAAAGGACATCTAAGGCAGAATGTCAACTGAAATAAGAACATTTAATATAATACATTCATTCATGCAATGTGATGCTGTATCAACCATGTCAATTCTCCAAATATATCCTTGTAGCACTTTGGTAGGGCTGAATTTACAGAGAGATAATACAAAAATATACCAATAAGAAATAAAATCCAAATGAAAGTAAAATAATAAACATGCAGATGTGTTTATGATTTGGGAGTGTTATCTAAAACATCAGGATATGACAACACATATATAACTATTAGTAATCAAGTAATAAATATATGAAAAATGAAGGTGTTCCAAGAAAGTTATCCCAAGATGGTGTTGGTTGCCTCAGCTTTCTTCAAATGTGATGTGCAATAGAGAAGAATGGACATACTCAATGGTAGATCTAGAATTTAAAAGAAAAAAAAACTATGATATAAAATAAACCGTATCATGCAGCGAGAAAACAATATAACTTAAATACATTTGCAAAACAAATTTTGACTGAATGCAGCAACATTTGTTGCAAATGAGATGATGTTAAAACAAAATGTTGTACCTGTGTGACTGCGTGAGGACGTGGACTCACAAATCCATCCAAGTTGATGGGATTGGATGCTTCGGCCAAATGAGTGTCTGTGCTCGTACGATGGATTCTGAGGGACTGAGGCAGCTGTCAAAAACCAAATGAAAAAAAAACATCAGTCAGAAGTAATCAGATTTTTCACATAAAATAGTTCACTAACTATATGAAAATATAGCATGAAGGGTGGGTAAAATAGTACCAATGAATGGGATAATCTAGCCTCTGAAATGTAATCGAACAAACAACACCAACAAAAAGGAAAACCAAAATCAACTTACAAGGACAAAAAACAACAGGATGCAGGTCTGTGTGGGAGAGCAGGATCAACTCTGACATCATCTCGGGATTAACCAGGAACACTTGATTGATGGTACATATAAAGAATCTAAAACTTGGAGTGTTTAAAACAATAGTGTAATGAACCCCAAGGTTACAAAATTCTACAAAAATATAAGAGCATAAGTACAAAATAATTGTGAAACTTTTTTCTGAATGGTCTGCAATTTGTCTAATTCTGGAATTAGGGTTTATTTAGTGTTGTGTCTTATGTTGTATTGTCTAACAGGTGTATTCTTACTGGGTATATTCTTATACTACCCAGGTGACATTAAACATAAAACCATACAAACATTGAGAAATGTGCAGGCATCTATGATTTCTTAGAATCAGTTTAAAAGATTAGAACCAAGTTGACAAGCAGTATGTCATTAAGTAAGACTGCCGAAAAATATACAAAATAGACACATATACTTGATTGTCAAAGGAAACTGGAAGAATATCTCTTTGACATACATAAAGTATATATTAGTTTCAGAAAGCACTAGTGTGTACACAAAGTGTGTAAAAATGAAAACTATAAGGTCACTTAAAAACCTGAAAGCTAAAAAATATAAACTGTGGTACTAAAGAAAAATAATATTTATATCTAATAATTTTTCAATATATGAGGCACATGTTTAGGTATCTGTGGTATACGAACAAATTAATAGCCTTGGCAATTCTTGTTGTGACTACATGTTGGGCAGAATAAATCAACTATATTTTTTCTTTGTTGCTGTGACTATGTTTTCCTCTTTAAATGCAACTGTAGAGTGCATAAGTACGGGTGGACCTTGGGATATTGTTAGGAACAGAACTAGATAATCAGAATCTGCGGCTGTAGCCAGTTGAGGAGGATGAGAAGGAAGAAGATGAGAAGTTCAGGCTGAGGCCAGTGCCAGCATCGATGCTTCCCCTCCTGGAGCCTGTTCGTGATCCGGTCCTTGAGCCAGTTCGGGAGCCATAAGCAGATCCAGGGTTACTGGCATTGTAGGGACTGTAGAGGCCTTTGCTGGATTGTGAGGAGGCCTCCAGAAGTCTTAGGCTAGTACCTTCCTCAACCATACTCTTGTCCATTGCATCTTTGAAGGATATTTTCAGTTTGGTTTTTGGACATGTTATATATTTAGAATAAGTACCCACATCTCTCAGTTTCTGGGCAGTGCGGGCATCGATTGAGCCCTTCTTGAGTGATTCATCTAGTGATACTCTGCCCTCGACATCTGGCTCAATAAGTCCACCAGTAAGATATTGGACTTCGAGGAAGCGTTGGCCAGCCTCATAATACAACCAGCCTTTCTTCAGAGCCTGAGAGGCAGACATCTTTACTTTAGTTCTGGGGTCTTCAAATCCATTGAATGCTTTTTGAGCCAGATTGAGGCGATCAACCATGATTTTATCCACAAGGCCTTTTTCTTCAGCATCGGTGACTGAGAATCTCTCTCCAGTTGTTGGATCAATTATTCCTCCTGTGCACGCTTGGGCCTCCAACAATCTTTGGCCAGAAATGTTGTCTACCAGGCTTCTGTGTATGGCCTCAGTGATAGACACCTTCTCCAGTGTGTCTATGTCCAATATGCCAGCTACGGGACCAGTCTCCTCTGCTGGGTCATTCCATATGATTGCAGGTGTTTTAATTGAGGGTATGGGGCTCATGGGAGAGGAGTAGGTGGATCCAGCGGTGGAACCAAAGGAAGATGAGCGTGAACGAGTGCCTCCAATGTTTCCAGAAAGCATTTCAGCAAATTCTGTAATGGACAGGTTTCCAGTACGGTATGTTTCAAGGGCATTCTTGTCAATGAGGCCACGTGAAAGAGCATCCTCGACATCATACTGTCTCCCCGACCTCCTGTCAATGATAATGGATTTGACAGTACCATCAGAGGCGGTCAATGTGAGCTCTTCCCATTCACACTCCTGCTCAGCCAGCTCCAGGTAGGTTTGGTGGTCAATGAGTCCCTTCCTGTAGGCCTCATACACAGTCATTTCTTTGCCTGTTTCAGGGTCTACTATGACAACTCTGCGCTTACGAACTGAAGATTTGGAAGAGGCCTTACTTTCCCGCTTCTTTTCTTTTAATTGCAGAAGCAACAGGCCAGTGTGGGGATCAGTGACGCACCTCTCCATGAGCTGGAGGTAGGTTAGATTTTCCTCAGTGTTAGGATCAAAGAAACCTTTAGTGTCATCAGATGGATCCGTCAAGATCTCATTCATTTCCTCATCGAAGAAACCACGTTTGTAAGCCACCTCAACTGGCAGACGGTGACTTTTCTCTGGGTCAATTATTCCACCAGTGGCAATCTGGGCTTCCAGTAGACGGATACCGTGGTCTTGCAAAATGAGCCCCTTTTGCATGGCCTGGAACAGGGAGATTGTCTTGCCCGAATAAGGATCTCTATATCCTGTCACTGCACGTTCAGCAGAGAGGAGTTTGTCTTTGAATTCAGGTCCTACAATCCCCATCCGCACTGCTTCAAGGACAGTCAGTTTGAGGTTTTTGATTGGATCAACGACATATCCTGTGGCTGCCTGTGCCTCAAGGAGTTCAAATGCTGTGCCTGGCCTAATCAGGTTCTTCTTCATGGCCTGGTAAACTGATAGACGTTCCTTTGAGGAGTCCAATAATACACCCGCAATACAGCTTGTGCCCACAAGGTACCTTGATAGTCTTGAGCTAACTTCTTCTATTGTAATACGACCTTCATTCAGTGCAGTGACTGTCTCCTGGTCAATTATTTCTGAGCGGATCAGCTCCTCAATTGTAATCTGTTCTCTTATACCACTCATCATCAGCCTCTTGTCTCCCAGAGAAAGTAGGCGCAACCCACCATCCAACTTGCATCTCTTGAGCAGCTGACTATATGACAATTCCTCATCAGTAACAGGGTCAACAAATCCTTTAACACTGTCAGTCAGTCTCTCGTTGGTTTCTTTGTTGATGTAACCCCTTTGCATGGCAATGTCTGCTGGCAGGTGGAACTGGAATTCAGGATCAATAATACCACCAGTGGCAGTTTGTGCCTCGAGCATTTTCATAGCATAATCCTCTGGAACAAGATCCTTTTTCATGGCCTGGAAAAGAGAAATGATTTTCCCACTGTACGGATCTTTGTATCCTGTGACTGCTCTCTCAGCCGACAAAAGTTTATCATGTAATTCAGGGCCAACAATACCCTTGCGAACAGCTTCATCCACTGTAAGTGTTTCATTATTAACTGGATCGACAATGAATCCTGTTGCAGCTTGTGCTTCTAAGAGGCTGAGGGCTAGTTCTGGTTCAAGGAATTCTCTCTTCATTGCTTGGTACAAACTTATCTTGGAGCTTGATTCTGTTGTGACACCAGCAACACAGCCGGTGCCATACAGATACTGTTTGACATGTGTCAACTCCATTATGTCACGGATGTCCCTCTTGCCCTGTTTCAGTAGGTTGTATGTCTCCAAGTCAATGATGCGGGCATTGTAGAGCTCCTCAATTGTTATTCTTCGCCTTATTGTCTTACAAGACAGTGGACTATCATGTCTGATGATCTCTCTCTGCTCCATGATTTCAATGATAATGATGATCATCCGCTCTTTAGTGATTTCACCAGAGCGATATTTATCCATGAGCTTCTGCTTTTCCTCCTCTGGAAGCAGATTTGAGTTCAAGATTTCCCAGAGGTTCATCGGTTTATCAGCCAGGCCCTCAATTGGAATGTCAATCTGTGCGGTGGTCAGGTCACTCTGTGTTTGTTCCTCTGTGTAGAGGTATGTCTTCTCAACAACAGTAGGAGACTGAGGCTTGGAGAGTGGTAGGAAGTTAAGGCCTGTCTCTGGATCTTTGCGGCACTTCTCTTTAAGCTGTCTGTAGGTGGCATTCTCATTGGTTTCTGGGTCTGTGAAAGCCTTGTTTTCTTCAGAAGGTTCAGATAAAGTCTTTTCAATTTCTTTGCTGAAAATGTTCTTCTGATATGCAACATCAGTTGGGACACGGTGGCTGTTTACAGGGTCAATGATTCCTCCACTAACCATCTGTGCCTCTATCAGTGGCATGGAATGCTCTTTCGGGATGAGATCTTTTTGTAACGCTTCAAAGAGTGAGATTTTGTTGCCTGTGTATGGATCTTTATAGCCAGTAACAGCCTTTTCTGCAGAGAGAAGTTTTTCATGCAACTCTGGACCAACAAGACCAGACTTTACTGCCTCATCTACAGTCAGGAACTGATTCCTTATGGGATCTACAAGGAATCCAGTGGCAGCCTGGGCCTCAAGAAGAGAAATACCTGTGTTTTGTCTGAGTAGCTTTTTCTTCATAGCCTGATAAATGCTTATTTTCTCCTTGGTTGGCTCAAGGTAGATTCCAGCAATGCTATCAGAGCCCTGGAGGTATTTATTGACATTGGGATTCTCACTGACTTGTTTAGGTGTGGTTTTGCCTTGTTGAAGGAGGTCAAAGGTTGCTTTGTCAATGATTTTAGAATCATACAGAGAGCTAGCTTGGACTGGAGCTCTGAGTCCCTTGAAGCTGGACTGTTCTTGTTTCTTGGACTCTCTCTCGTCTACAATTGTAATGACAATCTTGAATATCTTCTCGATTGTAAGCTTTCCTGACCTAAATTGTCTGAGCAGGTCAATCCTTTGTTCCTCAGTGAGATATTCAGAGTGGATGATTTCCCAAATGGTCATCTTCCTGCCCTTAAATGGTCCAGAGTCAAGCTCCACAGTTGCCTGAGTCATAGCCTCCTTTGTCTGGGCATCAGTGCATGTCGACTCATCCTTTGCATTGATTGCTTCGTCAGAAAGAGGCAGAAGCTGGAAACCAGTTTTCTTGTCGGTGACACATCTCTTGAAGAGCTGTGAGTATGTGACATTTTCTTTTTGGTTGGGGTCAAAGAAGCACTTTGTTTCATCAGTAGGGCTGTTAAGAATCTGTTTCATTTCATCATCAAAATAATTTCTCTTGCAGGCTACATCATGAGGAATGTGATGGCTCTTTACTGGATCAATTATGCCACCGGTGGTCATCTGGGCATCGAGCAGTCGGATTCCTTGTTCTTTAGGAATTAGATCTTTTTTCATTGCCTGGAACAAAGATATAGTCTTGCCAGTATAAGGATCTTTGTAACCTGTAACAGCACGCTCAGCAGACAGAAGTTTTTCGTGCAGCTCCGGACCAACAACACCTGCTTTGACAGCTTCATCCACAGTGTACTTCTGATTGTTCACAGGGTCAACTACATAGCCTGTTCCCGCTTGGGCTTCAAGCATTATCAAGGCAGGCCCTGCCCTCATCATGTCTTTCTTCATAGCTTGATAGAAGGACATTGTCTCGTTTGATGAGTCAATAACTACACCTGCAATGCAGTTTGTACCCCTCAGTGCTTTATGGACGGGCTCCATTTCCGACACCTCTTTGACTGTTTTATTGCCCTTGTGCAACTTGTTGTAGAGGTCTTTATCAATGATTTTGGATTCCAGGAGATCAGTTGCAGGAACAGGTGCTCTCAGACCATCAAAGTTAATCTCATTCTTCTTTTCTTTTTCCTCTGCCACAGTAATCACAATCTTTATAATTTTTTCGATTGTGATTTTGCCTGTCTTGTACTGACGGAGAAGGTCCTTCTTCTGATCCTCAGTGAAGTATTCAGAATTGATAATTTCCCAAATGGTGATAGTCTTCCCCTTGAATCGACCAAATGGCAAGGACACAGTTGTTTTGCTGAACATATCCTTGGTCTCCTCCTCTGTGTATATACTCGAGCATTGAGCTGCTTTGTCTGTGATTGGCAGGAGTAGCACACCGGTGTCCGGGTCAGTCGTGCATCTCGTCATCAGCTCAGAATATGTCAAAGGTTCCTGAGTGCTGGGGTCAAAGTATCCCTTTGTGTCATCTGAAGGATTTACCATAATCTTGTTCATTTCATCATCATATTGTCCCTGTGTGTAGGCTGTTTGATTGGGTACACGGTGACTATTTATGGGGTCGACGATGCCACCGGTTGCAAGCTGAGCCTCAAGGACCCTGATGGCATGATCATGTTCCAGCAAACCCTTCTTCATAGCTTCAAAGACAGAGATCTTACCACCGGTGTATGGATCTTTGTAGCCAACAACTGCCCTCTCAGCAGAAAGCATTTTGTTGTGCAGTTCAGGGCCAATCAACCCTTCCTTGACAGCCTCATTGACAGAAAGTTTCTTGTTCTTAATAGGGTCTAACATGTAGCCTGTGGCTGCTTGGGCTTCAAGAAGGATCATCGCTGTGCCTGGAGTAATCTTCTTCTCTTGAGATGCTTGATAGATGGACATTTTTTGTTTAGATGGTGTCAGAACTCCAGCAATGCAGTCCTTTCCTTTAAGAATTAGTTTGAGTTTTTCAGTCTCACCAAGCTGTTGCACAGTGGCTTTGCCTTTTTTGAGCTTGTCAAACTCTTTCTTGGATAAAAGGCCAACATCATGAAGTCGGCTTGCAGGTACCTTATCACGGATGCCGTCAAAAGACAGAGGATCTGGTTTCTTCTCCACACTGTCCACTACATCACCTGCATTTTGACCATTGTAAACATTCTTCGTTGCGTCAACTGTTGTTGCACTGATGACTTGAGTGTTTTTGTCTTTCTGTGCTTCCTCAAGCTGCTGCAGCTGGTCGCGCAATTTCTTGTTCTCTTCTGCAAGAACTTTTTCCTGCTCTAGTCTCTTCTTCTCCAGTTCCTGCATTTCTTTTTGCTTGTTGAGCATCTCTCTTTCAGCCTCTTTTTGTTTACTGAGGGCCTCATCCATGGTAGCATGGAGTTTCTTCTTCTCCTCCTCCATCAGTTTCCTCTGGCGTTCCTGTTCATCTTTAAGAGCTTTGGCCTTTTTGGCTTCTTCTTCATACTGGCTCTCCAGCCTCTTTTTCTCATCTTCAATAAGCCTCTCTTTCTTCAAAAGCATCTCCTTTTCTGTCAGGAATGTCTGCTGGAGCACTGTCTTCTCGTGTTCGATTTGTTTCATCTGTGCATCAGCCATCTGATCAAATAAAAAGTAGAAAACACAAGTTACAACAGGCATATAGGTGAGAAAAATATTCTGAAATATTCTTTACTTGCATTTTTTATTTTGTGTATGTAATTTGTAATGGATACAATTGTACAATGCACTCTGCTTATGCATATTGACATCCAAATAATTCCTAAGGGATGTTAAATGTGCAATTGTTGTCTTGTTTTTTGTATGTAAATACATCTATGAGAATGACTTTTTTCTAAATAACAAACCAAAAATAAACGGTCACAATCAATTTTTTAAAAGACCCGTTGGATTGAATGGCCAGCTTATAATAATATATACAAAAAAGTCTGCATGGACACCATTTTAAAATGATAAAAACCATGATCCAGTTAATTTGCTACTACAGTACGTGAAGAAAATAGGAGTTCAAAATATGATTCCACTATTTGTGTGTTGGTGGCTTTGCTTATCAAGGAGGTCACACTTACTGAAATACATACATTTTTGAATAATAAAAGGCAACTTATTTTTGATTTGGTTGAAACTATTATTTAAACAATGTGTCTTGTCTTTTAATTTTACTTGGTGATTATCGCTACGTACCAACCTGTTTTGCAAAGGATACATTTTTTCGTCCATTTATTTGAATAGGAAGGCTAATAATAAGTTAAGGTCTAGAACTATGTTAGCAGTGATATCTAAATCACAAATTAGAAAAACCCATCGCAACAACAAGTGTGTCCCGGGCAATTTTTTGTGTCATCTTGAAAGAGCTACTGTTGTGTTGTTGAACGCTTGCAGGGTATTTCTATCATTGATTTTTTCTATATTTGGACAGTTTTTTTTCCAAATACTGGCAAAAGAGTGAATATGTTCGTCTAATTTGCTTGTTTTTGTCCACATGGCCACTTTCAAACTGAAATATGATGGACTAGATTCCAATAATTCTATAGTTGTAGTATTAAAATATACAAAAAGGAAAACTTCTGTGAACTAACAAATAAAGATATAAAGATATTTTGTTTAATTTTGGTAACAATACATCGCTGTGTATCTTGATTTTCTGTTTGGCTGGATCTCAACCTTTGGAATGTATTTTATTTGATTGATTTGATGCGTTTTATCATTTAATACATTTAGTTGCACTTGACTGTAGGTGAAAACTTCTAATGGGTGTGTTTGGGTTTTAATTCAATTAGTTCTAGTAAATATGTGGGTGTGTGTCTTTCAATGCAGTGCTAGCTTTAAAATCAATCAAGCTTCGGTTGAATTTCTTTACTAAATTGTAAACGGAATATCATAATTTTAGTCTTTTCAGTCTGACTTCAAATGTTCTCATTTATTTTGGAATTGGGTTTGCAACTGGTTTTCAAAACTGAAAGTAATAATATGGAACATGTCTCAAAATGAGGAAACATGCCGGGATATGAGGGGACATTCAGGATGTGATTTGCATGAGCAGAGTGCACTGTAAAACAGTCAAAATCATATTTATAATCAAAGGTTTCATGATTAGTATGATCGGAGAAAGGTATAGAGGAAATTTGAAGAAAGAAGTTTGTTAGTTTTAAGAAAGAGTTAACAATGACATAAGCTGCTCTGTTATGCCATTTTTGACACAATACCTCTTTAGACTTATTTTGAAGTTCTTCTGCGTCCTTTTTCAGTCTAGCCTTCTCCGTCTCTAGGTTTGCGATTGCGTTACGTAAATCGTCAGCCTCTTTGCTGGTATTACGTCTCTCGACTTCCAGTTGTTGCACTACGGTAATTTTGTCTTTGGTGGCAATCTCAGTCTCAAGAAGACGGGCAGCAATGTTATCAGCTTGTTTCTTGAATCTTTTAGCCTCCTCCTCAGCTTTGGCCTGAGCTACGCTGAGCTGAGAAACCTGAAGTTTGAGTTTTTCGGCCTCCGCTACGATCTCCAGTTGCCGCTTCCTCTCTGCCTCAAGGGACTTCTGGTATTCCTCTGTTTCCTCATCCAGACGCTTTTGCATGAGTTCCTTATCCTCCAGCAGCCTTTGTGCCTGCTCCTGAGCCAAGTCCTTTTGTCTTTGGAGCAGCTCGGCCTCAGCTTTAAGTCTAGAGGCCTCCTGTATGGCCTGCATTTTCTCTTTGAGCATTTTCTCTGCAAGAGCTCGTTGCTGAACAAGGTCCTCCTCTGCAATCTGTCTCAAGCGAGCAGCCTCTTGGGATTCTACGCTTAGTATAGCAGCATCCTTTGCGAGCCTTTTCATATTTTCAGCCTCCTCTGCAAGTAATTGCTGTGCCTTATCTTTGTCTTTCTTGATGAGGAGTTGATTTTCCTTCTCTATCTTGAGTTTCACTTTGAGTAGCTCCTCCATCTGAACCTTGACTTTGAACAGCTCCTCCTCGACCTGGCCCCTTTGTTTGACGGCATCATCGACCTCATCCTTCAAACGCTGCAGCTCGTCATCCAGGAGATCTTTCTGTTTGTCAGTATCGTCCAGCTTGAGTTTAACCTTTGTGAGCTCTTGCTCCACTTGGAACTTCTGTTTCAGTGTTTGCTCTGCAAGTTTTTTGTGCTTTGCCATTTCGGCATCGGCTTTCTTCTTCTGCTCGAGTGCTGAATTTTCAGCTTGTGCGCGTTTTGCAGCTTCAAATTCAGCCTCTTTTCTCAACCTCTCTGCATCCTCTTGAGCTTTGGCTTGGATTGCAGCTTCTTTCTCAGCAGCTGCCTTCTGAGATTCTGCTTCCTCTGCTTGTTTGCGGAGGAGAACCGCCTCCTTTTCTGCCTTCTCCTTAGCAGCCTCTGCCTCTTTGGCAAGTTTCTTGGCTTTTTCGTACTCTTGTTGGAGCTTCTTATGCATCATGCTATCCTCCTTCTGTTGGGCAAGGACACTTTGGACTTGATGTTCAGCTGTACTGCATTTCAGTGCTGCTTGTGAGGCAGCAACAATCTGTTTTTCAGCTTCGGAGTCGGCCTCGTCTTTCTGCTTTCTGGCTTCTTCGGCCTTCTTCTTCAGACGATCAAGCTCATCTTGGGCGATTTTGCGTTGTCTGCCAGCCTCTTTCTCTGCGGCAGTGATCTTCTTAACCTTTTCCTCCGCTTCCCTTCGCCTCTTCTCCTCCTCCATGGCAAGCTTCCTTTGTTTCTCTGCCTCCTCCTCTGCTCTTAGTTTGCTTTGTTGAGTTTCCTCTGCAATGTTCTTCAGTTTATTGAGTTCTAGTTCCAGATCAAGTTTCCCAGATGAAGCCTTCTCAAAGTTGAGCTTGAGAATTCGGATTTCTTCTTCGACAACGCGTCTCTGTTTCAGAGTGTCATCCACCATTGCCTTTTGTCTTTCCATTTCAGCCTGAGAAGATTTTTTGAGTTGGACAATCTTTTCCTCGATCTCTTTCTTGTGCTGGTTGGCCTCGTCTTCAAGAGCTTTCCTCTGGTAAGCCTCATCCTCAGCTGCCCGCCGGAGTCTCTCATTTTCTGCCTCTTTTTCTTTCAAGGCAATTTCAGCTTCTGTCTTTAAACGAGTGGCCTCGCTGATCGCAGCCAGTTTCTCTTTGAGAATCCTCTCAGCCTCTGCTCTCTGACGGGCTGCCTCTTCCTCAGCAATTTGCCTCTGATACTTGGCTTCTTCTGCAATGGCTCTTAGCTTGCCTGCTTCCTCAGCCACGTCCCTCATCTTGGAGGCTTCAGCATCAAGGAGCATCTTGCTCTTCTCCGTGTTGGACATGGTCTCTTTTTCGGCCTTGGACTTCAGCTGAATGAGAATTTCCATTTCACTCCTCATTTTGGCAAGTTCATCCTCCAGCTGTTTTCTTTGCTGTTGCGCTGCAATGACTTCATTCTTCAGGCGGTAAAGTTCATCTTCAAGGAGCGATCTCTGCTGTTCCGCGTTGTCAAATTCGGCCCTAAGGCGAATCAGTTCCTGTTCGGCAGTGAGTTTCTGCTGAGCTGTGCTGTCAGCAACCTTCCTCTGCCTCTCAAGTTCTTTCTCTGCCATCTCTTTTTGCTTCAGTGCAGACTCTTCAGCTTTGGCTCTCTTTTTTGCCTCACGTTCAGCCTCCTCCTTTTGTTTCTCAGCCTCTTCCTGAGCGAGGCTCTTTTTGTGAGCCTCTTCCTCAGCCTGCAGCCTCAGACGGAGGGCCTCGTTAGCTTTTTGTCTCCATTTATCAAGCTCTTTTTCTGCCTCTTCTCTGGCGTTTAACGCATCTTCCTGTTGTTTCTTGAGATGTGCCGCTTCTTGTTGCAGCTGCAGGACAGTGCCGTGCTCTTGTTTGAGCGATTCTTCCAGCTTCGAGGTCTTTTCGACAAAGGATCTTTGTGTGCTCTGGAGTTCTGCTGTGGCGCTCCTCTCGGCTGCCACGTGAGCAATCTGGATTTGTTTCTCCTTTTCCATCTGGGCTTGCTTCACTTTCCTTTCAGCCTCTTCCGCCTGCATCTTGAGGTTTTCAAGGTCTTCCAGAGCTTTTTGCTTTTGCTTAGCAGCTTCTTTCTCTGCTTCAGATTTGCGTTTGAGTTCTTCCTCTGCTGTGCGCTTTTTCTGGGTCTCTTCAATGACTTGTTTGTGGAGCTTTTCAGCTTCTTCCTGAGCAAGCTTTCGGAGTCTCTCAGCTTCGGCTGCTTTTTCACGAAGCTGCTTGAGCTCAGTTTCCGCAGTAGACTTTTGATTTAATGTTGTCTCCAGTTGGATCCTGATAATGTGGATTTCCTCCTCGATCTTGGTCCTGCTTTGAAGAGCATCATCCACAAGTTGACTTTTGTCATTGATCTGCTGCTCTGAGAGATTTTTGAGCTCATGAAGTTCGAGCTCAATGTTTTTCTTTTGGTTTTCTGCATCTAAGGCAGCAACCTCTCTCTTGCTAACCTCTTGCTTCATCTGGTGCTTCAGCTCATCAGCTTCTTTCTCAGCTTTGGCAATGGCCTTTGCGTGAGCTTCGGCTAACTTCTTCTGTTTGTCTAACTCGGCCTGCAGATCGGCCATTTTTTTCTGCTCTTCCGCTTTGAGTATCTTTGCAGCTTTCTGCATTAGTGGAAGCAAATGGTAAAGAAAGGATTACAATCAAGCATGACATGTTACAAGGTAGCACTTTACATTAACTAGCTCAAAACAGTGTGGATTCAAATTGTGATTACTACAGTAATCACAGCCTAATCACACTGGAATATGAGCAACTTAATGTACGGTTTTACCCTGGCAATGTTAATGTTAATGTTAGCTCAAACATCAAGTCAAAGATCAATCAAAAGAGTCAAATTAGATGCACATTCATAAAAGTAATGTTAAATTCACGATGCGATCAAAATAATTCATGACAAAACAATACGGGAAAAAGATGGATGATGGGAATGAATCAATGAATGTATGGAAACAAAATATCACTTCACAACACAGCAATAAAATCATATGGCATGCAACTGTAGCTGTAGCACTAACTTTAAAAAACGGCCTCATAATTGTTATTCAAATAAAATATTATATGTCTACAATTTACCTCTAATGTAAATAATTAAACAAATAGGTTTTATTTATTTAAATATTTAGCAATTAAGAGTCTCAAATAGTGTTATTTTTATGTATGTACACACATGTATTATATGATCACTACCAAATAATTATATATTTAATTTAAATGTTCATTTAATTTAATTAAGTGGATTTATGAAAATAGTTTTTGGCAAAAACCTTTTTTTAATAACGAATAAAGGTTTAATTTTATAGTATTTTTCAGATCAGGCTAGTTTCTGTCTCGTCCCATGCACTGGGGGTTCTTTAAATCACTTTTACCATGAAAATGAATGGAAAAGAAAGGTTAGGACAACTGGCTCAGGTGTCACTTTAAAGAGGAAACCAGAGTTGAAAGAAGCACTGTAACGTGTGTTAAAAATAACATTTACTACATAGTTTAGGTAAGGAAGTGCAGGTGAAGAAAATAATTCTATAAAACTTTGCAGTAGAAGCAAAAATAACCAATACGCCAGGAAAGCCAAAATGAAGTTTGAAAGAGACACAGAGATGACAGAGAAATGGAGATTATACGGTACAGTAGAAACACTGTGAATAATTTACCTTTTTAATGCTCAAACAACTTAAGCATTCATCATGGCAAAGCACCGGCAAGCAGTTAAGAGAAGCAACAAAACAAACAATAACATTAGGGTTAGAAAGTAAGGAAAAACTTTAAACTTGTGTTAATTTGGAGGAAAAAGGAGAGCTGAAGATCATGATAACCAGGCTGAAATATAGAGTCACTTTTATTCTAACTTCAGGAAATGAAGTGTCCAGAGAGAAAGGAAAAAAGAAGATTTGAAGTGAAAGAAAGAACCCCTCATTTTAAATCTACAATGTAACAAAACACAATGAATGGAGATGTGGTATGGACCACAAACACACAGTGTGCTGTATTTATTTGTCTAGGTTTAGAATGTCAATGAGAATTCTGGTCTCATCGTAGCTCCCCAAGGAATATGTTTTAATATTGTTTTCACTTTAATGTAAACACACTCAAACCTCATGCTCAAACCTTTTTGCAGTTATTTAGTTTTTTACTAATCTCTTAATCCTTTGTCTTGATATGATCACTTTTGAGAGCAAATAAAATGCTCCAAAAAAGATCTTCTCCTCTTGCCAATAGATCAGCTACAGCATGCCAATGTTTCAAGCGTAACCAGTGCAAAGGAACCATTTGTCACCCGTACATTAATATCTTGTGTGTGTAATGTGTGTGCGTGACACACGGTGCGTGCATGCAGGCGGTTCGGGTGATCGGCGGGTAATCGCGTTTGTCGGTTTGTTGATTATTTGTTTGGTTAATGTTAGAATTTAGTTTGTTTGGGATCCTCAGCCAGTTGTCACGCACCTCCTCATCCTCCAGGCGGCGCTGCGTTTCGGTGATGAACTTGATGTACTGACTAGTCAGCGTCATCAGCTCACTGTACCGGGTCCTCAGGGTTACATACTGATAGAGGGAGAAAACAAACATGTTTAATTTTCAGATCAATGCAAATGTCTGTCACAGTGAATTCAATTTCACATCTTTCATCTCTATTATTTACCACCTAAATACTTTGGCTGTTTCACCCAGGGGCTTATTGTTGCGTGCCCTCGTCAATTTTTGGAAAAGCTAGCAAAAGTATAACCTAAAAATGTCAATACTCAAGATTAAACTTAAAATGGACCTTTAGCCTGATTGTAACTTCAAACAGAGGGGATTCTCTGTGGGATTTTAGAAGATATATTTAAATCTTTGCCCCTGTAATGTTGTGACCGAGGTATTCTTATATCAGTGTTGTTTCTTCCAGCCCAAACAGGCTGACAAGGCAGACTATCGGTTTTAGGTTAGACCAACTTCAGAAATTATAGGGAAACATGTATGCTTTTATACTTTATATCCACTCAAATTGATTGATAATGTTTATGTGTAATATTCACCTAGTTTGCCTGATTTTCCGATCTTTAGAAATAAGCCTAAACCTATAATTTACCATTCAATCAAACTTCTGATTTCATCCAACTAGTTTGTGACGTTCTTTCTGCCATCTTATAAATGTGCACACAGGTCATTATATAGGCCTAAAGTAGCTACCGTAATTTTCGGACTATAAGCCGCGCCTTTTTCCCTATTTTTCGACGCTGCGGCTTATATAACGGTGCGGCTAATCTATGGATTTTTACAGCTAACGGCCAACACCTTTAACTCTATGGGCTCTATGGCCGGTCCGCGGACCCCCACCTTTAAGCGGCGGGTTCCAGCAGGAAAAGCTGGAGGCCGGAAAAGAGTGAGACAGGTAGCGCGCAAAAGTAAAAGTGGAACCGAGAGTGGTATGCCGCTGCTGCGGCTTATATTCAGGTGCGGCTTATAGTCCGAAAATTACGGTAATAACTCATGTATTCAACATCTCCTAGGTCAAAGGACATGCTCACAGCAGCGATCACTGTGTACGTCCTACCACCTGAGTGAAATACCAAGCTGTATCCAACATTGGTTGTAAAGACACCGACCTCCTGAATGATATTGTCAGAAGCAGAATCCATTTTGGTTTTCTTCAAGGGAGACGCATGGGGATCCGCTTTAGCATTGTAGGCGACCAGCTGGAGTTCATAGTCCTATTGGAACATTTTGGAACCATATATCAGTTACTCCACAAAGACTTTTTCAAATGCTCCACATTAAAGTATTTACAACATTTAATGCAACATAGTGTGTTCCAAGCTTACCTTAATAGAATTAATGTATGCTTTGGCATATTTCTGACACTCATCAACGTTTTCTTTGTTGTTCTCAATCTCCTCCAGCAGTTTCTGTTTTGAGTACAAGTTTGATTAGTAGTTGAAGTCCTTAGTTCATGTAAAAATAAATATAAATAGTGCTTAGAAAAAGGAACTCATATCAAGCGATGTACCTTCTCCTCTGACAGTTGTTCTTTTAGAGTTTTGCTGTCGGTGATGGACACAGCTTGGATCTTCTCCTGCCTTTCCTTAGCGTCAGTGATCCAGTGGATCAGCCAATCGTAGCTCTCGTGATAGTAGCCGAGCTGGCGGCCGAGCTGCTCCAGCTCCCTGTGGCGAATTTCCATCTGGGTGAACACGGCCTTCCAGCGGTCCTGAAGACCAGACACGTTCTGGCGGAAGTGGTCCAGCTCGATGTCGCGCTCGCTGTGCACACGAGACATCTTTTCGCTCACTGTGGTGGCCTTCTGCAGCTCTTCTTCCAGAGAGTCAAACACTGGCTGTTCGCCCTCAGCTTCAGCTCGCATTTTCTGCAGATTTCATATAAAAAGAAAGGCGAGTTAGCAGTGAGCAAACAAAGGCAGAATGAAAAGTTAATTCGGACTGAGCAGATAAATGGGAACAATTTCAGATTATTTCTGTATGCAAATATAATGGCTGTTCCAAATAATTGGAAACTTGGAAGCTTCATTCATAAACTTTTAAAGTTATATTTAAGATCATTATTTGAAAAAAACCGTTTAAATGGCTAAACAGTATTACTGCACACATGCAGACACTACACCCACTACACAAATTGTATTAATATTTACTATTTGTAGAATTACATTCCGGTGGTGGCTGAATAGTGTTGCTTCCTCAAAAGTATTACAAATAATGATGTAATGATTTTCAAAATTCTCACGACAATTTTATTTTACAAATGAGTCCTTAAGTCCAATTAAGTTTAGTTTTTTTGCCTTTCAAAAACATTTTTTATTATTAAATCAATAAAACCAAAATCCCTTTTTTTTTATCATGATGACGTCATAAATACAATTCTTCATTTGAAAACCTTAATCTCAAATGTGAAAACATAAAATTGATTTAGTACAGCCCCAGAAAATGTAAAATCCCTTTAAAAAATGTCCCTCTGACAGATGTTGTATTTCTAAACCAAGAACAATGGGAAAATAATAATATGCTGTTTACCTTGAGCTTTGCTCTGTAACTCTCTACTTCCTTGGCGTCGCTGGGCACGTTGTGGACCTCACGCAGACAGTCCTCGTACTGCTTGAGCACTCCCTCAGCACCCTGCGTGTTACGGATCACCATTTCCACGGTCTTGAGCCTGGGGGCAAGAAACAATGAGTAAATAAAGTAGCATCGCAAAGTGGCTAGTACATGTTCTGAAGGGAAACTGGCTGGCGAGGACTCACTTCTCCAGATAAACGGAGGAGAGCATGTGGGCGTGATCCATCTTCTGCACGGTGAGGTCGAGCTCTGAGCGCAGGACGGGAGCGGAGACAGACTTCTGAGGAGAGGCCAGCACCTCTTCTGTCTTCACAGAGACCTTAACAAGGTCCTTTTTGAGGCTCTCGAGCTTCACCTGGCATTTCTGCACAAGAGAAGACAACAAGAGTTAGCAACATGTTAAACACCAACTGACAAAGAAAAAACAAAAAGCCTGTTATGAGGAATAGATTGTATATAATATATATTATATATTATATTATAGTGCTGGATTTATTTGTGCGAGAGTTTTCAAGACGCGGTGCAACATTTGAACTTTCTCAGATCAGCATGTACCTGAGCAACTGTACAACCTCTCTGAACTACATACACAATCAATACCTTAAGCAAAAATGATTCTCTTCTGTATTTCAAGAGCTTTGCTACACACTCTTACTTTAATTATACACTGTGCATTGTACCTTAGAAAGAGATTATGAAAATATGTTCTTCTTTCAACCAATGCTGCCTATTATTTTGCCTAATTATTGTTGTATACTTATCAAAGTACCTTTTTAGTTTCCTCTTCTAAATTGATCTATTTTACTAGGGCCAGTTGGTGGCTAGGAATATTACATTACTTCACCTCTGAAGATATTGGGCCATCAGTCTTGTATGAAAGTTAACGACTGCATGATGCTCACAAATTGTCATAAGAGTCAGACACATAGGGGAATTTTCTCCTGACAAATGCCCAACATTTAGAAATGTGAAACCTTTTCTCTACATTAGGACATGTGGCATTTTGCATAGAGGACAATAGTATGCAGTAGAACAAAGTCAAACCAATGCCGAGCTGCCTTAAACTTGCAGTCTTTCAAATGACCAGCAGGGGGCGACTCTACCAGTAGCAAAAAGACAATCAGATTGTATTGCTCTTGCATTGAGAATAATAGGATGCGTTATAAAAACCTAAAAACTGAAGCATATGCAAAGCAATCATTTTTAAATGTAGTCCGATTGTACAGAGGTCTACAAAGAAATGTTCCCTAATTCTCACTAGATTTATTACCCAGTTTGCAGTCTCCTAACGGTCTGCTAGTCTTATTAATTAATATGTCAATGCAGCGTAATGAATATTGCCACAATGCTTTTTAAAGTACCTTCTGGTCTGTTGTCTTCTGGTTACATTCCTTCAGAGCTTCCTTCTCCACAGGTTTGCGTATGCGAGCCAAAGTGGAAGTCTCGCAGTCCTCGATACGCACCCGCAGGTCCTTGATCTCAGAGATGTAGTTCTTGCACAGAGTCTCATCCTGCTGACCTGTGAAGCAGCATTTTAGTTTAGTTAGTTTAGATCAGCAGAATAATATTTGAATGTTGCCTAAAGCTGAAGTGGAGGATAAACAGACTACATCAAAATACTAAACAAGCAGCTTAGTTCCAGTGTTGGACTCTAATGAAGTACTTGGCAGTAGTACAACAACTTAGTTTGGTGAGTATTTTCATTTTATACCATTTTAAACTTCTACTTCACTACATTTTAGAAGCTAACATTTTACTCCATTACATTTATATGGCAGATTAAGTAACTTTACAGGTTCAAATGATTAGCTAATCAAACATAAAAATATACTAATACATATGTACATATAATCATAGGATAAATATCCATCAGCAGTATACGAAGTAATTCAAATGAACTCTACCATTACCAGCTGTGGTTAACCTAATAATAATGTAAAGTAACATAGTATTATCTGAAATAGGCCACTAAAATTAACTGGTAATTTTACTTTTGGTACTCGTGAATATTGTGATGCTAATAATGTTTTACTTTGAACTAAGTACAATTATGAATGCAGGACTTTAATTTGTAAAAAAGTATATTTCAAATGATTAGAAGTATGCTGGAATTTAGTATTGCTGCTTTTCTTAAGTACCTATTCCGGCACTGCTTAGACCAACGTTTTGCCTCAATGGCACAGTAAGACGTGGCAGGTTTATGATTTGGTATTGTTTGTGTTATTCTACATCTACCAAATATTTGCTGTGCACAGAAGCACAATCACACATGCAGCATTGTGTTGTGAAATAAACTCCATATACATTACATTCATAGCATAAAGCATGTGCGATTATTTTATGCCTAAATAATCACACATACGTTGATATAGCTGCATTTCAAAAAGCATCGGCAGCCTTAACATTAAGTTGTGCAGAGCTGCTGAACACATTTCAACGTGGGAACCCAAACAACATGCCATGCATCAGAACTCTAGTATAACACTTATGGTAATATGTCAACCTCTCATTCAGAGCATGTACACACACTAGCTTGGTGAGTTTTGACCGAGGCTGATCACTCACCTTTGAGCTTCACAACCATTACTCCTAAAAGGTGAATGAAAGTGACACACTGTAAAGCTGCTATCCATTGAAGGTATATTACCTTTGTTAAACTATGGAAGCCAATAGGGGACTTTATTATAATTATAAAATTAAAATATATTTCCACACACCCGTATGGGCATCCCAACATCATATTAAAATTAAAATGGAAATTATTTATTTTTCAAAGTTTTACCATATAGAGTGGACTATATATTCGAATGTTAATTCAAATTGGAAATCAATATACAATATTAATAATGTAAAATGTTATTCTCTAACTTATGTGAGAAATATTAATTAATTAATACAATTAAATTAAAAAAGAATTTCCAATTTCAGGACTTTTTAAAAACTATTCAAATGTTTTATTTTGACAAACATATTGCTTGCATATTTAAATTCAAGTTAAATTGTTCATTTAGCATTTTTGTTTAAAACATTTTTTTTAACATTTGCATATGTCGATCGGGGCATGACTTTGAATAAATGAAAGGACAAATAGCTTTTCTATTTTATTATGGTCATAGAGCACCCATAAGAGCATGTGCAAATTAAAAAGCAAATGTTACTATTGCTTTTACGTTTGGATTTGAACATAATAATACATACGTGTGGAATATGTGGAAAACGATAATGCTATCATGGCCTTACATTTCTATTTTTAAGTTTACACCATGTTTAATAAAGTCCCTTTTGGGCTTCCATACCTAACCATGAATAATGAAAGGCTATCTTTTTTTAAGAGAACATTTGGTGTTACCTTTCTCCATGGAGCGCAGCAGGCTGTCGAAATGCTGGGTGGAGTTGGTGAAGTCTCCCTCCACCTGCATGCGGTCATCGGGGCCGAAGAGCTGTGAGTCCTGGCTGTCGCGCATGTAGTCCTGGTAGTGGAGCTCCAGGTTCCTCATCATCAGCCGGTACTCCTCAGGCTTCATGGACTTTAACTGCACAGGCGCAGAAGAAAAGGGGGGAGGTCTTATTGATGAGGCAAACTTCAGGAGAGTTCTACTGCATATTGTGTTTGATTGAGTTATGTACTCTTAGTTTGAAGTCTAAGAAGTTTAGTTTGAAGTCTTTATTTAGTGGAATAAAATACACAGAATCATTAAAGCACAAACATAAGTGCTTTGTCATTAATTGTATCACTATGTCACTATTTTCGGACATGCCATAATTTAATCAGACTTCAAACAGAACAGTTTTTTTTTTTTTAAATAAAAGCCACTGTTTCACCTCCCTAAGTACATTTTGCTGAAGCTTTTATATTGTTTAAGTTCAAATACTATGTTTTTAGTATTGTTCTTTCATTTTCCGACACCAACTACCAACATTTACACTTATTCTGTAACATAATGTCTCTTTTAAATGTTTTCTTGCATAAAGGTGGCAAAATATTCACCATGATAATGTTCCAGGAGCGGATCAGTTTGAAGTCTCTCATCAGATACTGCCATGACAGCAAGCTCTTCATGTCTATGTGGAGCGTCTGCCACATGGTAACTATCTGCTGATAACCTGTATCCAGACTGGAGAGGAACAAAGAGAGTGCAGAAAATTAGGAACAGTTGGTACTTCAAGGTTTACAGTTAAGTATTAAACACATTATTTATTTTGTGTAATACATCAGAGTAAGAAATGCAGAAATGAGCGCCTTTAAAGGAATGTTTGACCCAAAATATGAAATTACCTTTAAACCCACGATAAGAAATAATCAAAATGTTGAGTGCATGGATGAATGAAACTTGGATTGTACCAAGTTTTTAAAGATACTCTTTTTAAATAAAGTTTGCTGTTGTAAATATCTGCTCTCATTTACTTCAGGAAAAGCATCAACGTATCTTCATTAATTCAAGGTAACACATCACGAGTAACTGATCTACAAACATGTCATTTTGTGTGTGAGGTATTCATTTAAATGAATAATCAGTTAAAGGTTATCTCTAGCGTCACATGTTCCCAAAAAAGAACCACCCTTTCCACAAACCCTGCTATTTCAGGACTTTACGAAACATGTTACGTCTACCACTGTGAATACCATCTCATCATCGTATTACAAAAGCTACAGGTGAGTTCAAGACCCTTTCTTTTTCACCCTGTTCTCACCTGGATACGCTGTCCACGGCCTCCTTGTTGACGGGAGGCACCATGAAGCAGACGGAGGGCACCACCGCCTCGTTTCCGGAGCGGTTCAGCACCTTCCACTTGAAGGGCTGCGAGTTGTTGAGGAGCGCGCACTCGTCTCCTTTGTGCACAGTGATCTGAAGCACAACCAAACAACGATAGATTACATACATGAAATAGGAAATGCTAAGGTTCTGTGATTAGTTTGGGGTGTCTTTGCTGGGAAATAACACTTTACTGACCTCCTGTTGCTTGAAGTCACACACAGCCTGGATGGGCAGTTTGCCTTTGATGGAGGTGGTAGGGTTGCGTGGCTTCAGCTGAATAATGGACTTGGCTCTCTTGTTCAGACTGGTCGCAAGAGTCTTGTATTCATTCAGCTGTTCCTTCTCCTCCTGATGAAAACAAAAATAAATAGGACTTAGAGAAATGTAATTCCTCGGTTTGTAATGGTGCTAATCAGTGGTGGAAGCACTTTTCAGATCCTTAATAGCATGATGAAACAATTGGAAATCAAAACTTTACCCAAGTCAAGGTATGTTAGTATAATCAGTTAAATGTACTTAAAGTACAAGCTACATATTTATTGTGTAGGTTCCCTGTCTGTTTTACTATTATATATTGTGCGTTTGGATATATATATATATATATATATTGCTACATCATTGATGTGTATGTTGTTTAATGTTGTGCTTATTTTACCTCCTTACAAATGTGGTGTAGTAAAACCACATCTCTGAAAAGCAGATAATAAGAAGTATAGGCAGTCAAAAATAACCAGGTAAAGAACAAATACCTCTTAATAAGGAAATAATCACAATACCTTGATAAACTTTCTAATTCCTTTTACATATTTTTGAGATCTGGCATCATCACGTGCATGTAAAGCTTAATAATGGCTCACCACAGCATCCTGCAGCAGGTCTTCCAGGCGTGTGGCTGTGGTGGTGCGATCACAGCTGTACTTCTTCTTCATGTTCTCTTGCATCTTCTTCATCTTGTCCTGAGCTTCTTTAACATCGGCAAAGAACTGTGTGGAGAGAGGGGACTCAACACTTGGCTCTTTGCTCTATGAGTGGAATTCGAGACTCATTTATAATAAAATCACTGTTCCATACCTGGTAGTATGATGTGTTTTCTTTGAGATGAGCCTCAATACAGCAGCACAGCTGAAGGATCCAGCTCCACTGAGTCTGCAGGGCAGCGGTGAAGTCCTGCAAGAGACGTGAAGACAGTGCATAAGTCAAGGCGGCCTTGTTAACGGTAGTACTGTAGCTTTTATACAGCATGTGGGGTATTAAAGGGGCCCTATTTTACTCATTTCCAGGGTCATAACTGTATTTTGTGCCTCTACTTTGACATGTTTACATGCTTTCATGTTGAAAAAAGTATTTATTTGTCTCGTAATGACTGTGCCGCAGCACCTCTTCAAACCCTCTGTTTGAAACCAGAGCCCAGTCTGCTCTGATTGGTTAGCTGGCCGGCTCTGTTGTGATTGGTTAACAGCTTAGAGATGTCCCACCCCTTGCCTATCTCGTACAATTTGTTGGAACACTAAACAAAGGAATCTAAAGGTGGCGTTTCAGGCAGGGGGGGGGGGCGTGTTGAAGAGAAACCATATACATGCACAATAACATATATAACACTGGGAAGGGAAAACCCAAAAAAGCATAACAGGGCCTCTTTAATGTCCAAATTGACCAATTAGAGCCCATTAATTTAATCAACTAAGCCTTGTAATGACAGCAATTACCTCAACAGTCTTCTTGCCAGGATGTCCATCCCTGACAAGCCTCTCTCCCATGGCCTGCAGATCGTTGACTTTCTTCTCCCTCAGCTCCAGCTCTCGCATTAGACCCTGAACAATGAAAATACAAATGTAAATGACTGCAATCTTTGGAGAAAAATCCTTTATTTTATGAATTCACATTAAATTAATTCATCTAAATATCTTCCACTGTCCCCTTTCCTGAAAAAGCGTACTTTTGGGACGAATAATAAGGTTTCTGATTCAAATACAAACTCTTTGATAACACACCGAGTAGTTGTCTTTCTTGGCCGTCATGTTGGGGTTCTTGTCGCTCCAGTCAAAGTTGACTTCCTCCTCTTCCTTGTCGTTTAACCACATCAGTTCCTTAGTGGAAGCGCTGATGAAGGCGTGGAGCGAATCTAAGTTCCTCAGACGGGACTTGGAAGAGTTCTGAAAGAACAAAAAACACCCTTCAGATACTAAGAACTACAACTTATAGCATTTGTTACTCAGAACTACCATTTATAGCATTTGTATTCAGTGCGGATTGATACATGAAAATATTTACCAGAAGTTTTCCATAGTGAAGGTCCAGTTTACCCATGTAATCTCTGTACGCGCCTCTGCTGACTGGAGAAATCTGGCTCTGTAGAAGATAAAGGAATGGTTTACTTTCAAATCAACTGCACAGCATCAACAGCATAACATGACAGTGTAAAATCTCTTCTGATGAGTTACCTCGTCAGCCCTCGCCCGTTCAATCTTGGCGCGGAAGTCTTCTATAGTCTGGTGCAGACCTCTGTGGCTGCCCAGCTGGGACTCCACCGAGGGCAGATCAGAGCCCCACTCGGACTCGTTGATGCGGATCTGGTTCTCTTCCACCCAGATTAGGAGGTCTTTGAGATAGTGAAGGGTCACATCGTCCTTATCAGGCCGCACCTTCGAGGAGCTCTGCTGGATGGTATTGGAACTGGTGGTCCTGATGACTTGGCTAGTGGTGACGGAGGACTTCAGGCGGAGGTTGTAGTCGGTGCGCAGGTTCACCAGGCGCTCATGGATGCGGTAAACCCTGTGGAGATGAGAGAATTGGAACTGTCTTACATATTTTTCCTATTCCTGCAACTACTTGAATGGTATGAGTAATGAAAGGTGCAGTAATAAGTCCTAAAACCCTGGAATGGTGTCCCTCGTCTCAAAGTCAAAGTTTTTTTAAACTTGTTTGACACCTGAAATAACGTCTGTGGTTAACACAAGAGAATTAGAAATGTTCATGTTTTGTTCTAAGAGATAACACGCCAGTAAATACCCCGCTCAGGAATATCCGAAGCTTCTATGTGTCATAGAAACGTTGGTTTCTAGCATAAAGGATATGCGTAGGATGCTGCATCGGCTTTTATTAATGTATAAAGCCATTTTAGGTAAGCTTCCACTATTATGTGCCAGATTTGCTCCAGTTTGTGACTCTTACAACCTCAGATCCAGTGCCTGGATACGGCTCCAGGTTCCTGCTGTGCGGACTGAGGCTGGAAAAAGGAGTCTCTTTTATTATGGTCCTTGGTCTTGGAATGACCTTCAATCACGCCTCAAACTGACGGCACTTGTCCCTATAGCCTGTTTTAAATTGAAGTTGTCTGAGGTCCTTACCACCAGCTGCTATTGCAGTAATAAGTAGTACCTTTCTTACTGTCCTAATGTGCAGAATTTAGTGACTGCTTTTCGTTTTTTGTTTTTTTACTTGTGTTCTCTGTATTTTACATGTCTGTGTTATGTGTAACGTTGCTGCCTTCTTGGCCAGGTCAGCATTGTAAATTGCTTTTTATCTGGTTAAATGAAGTTTAAATAAAAATAATAAACTAATTGGGACTTCTAAATGTCATCACCCTGAACTTTAGCAGCCTTTAGCTTTGCCATGGTAACTCGCAGCCGTGGAAACTCGCAGCTATGAACCGTGATGCTGTTTGTCTACTTCTAGCGAAAGCATTTATGATTAGAAAATCATATAGGGTGTGTATATGTGGATGTTATCCTGCTGAACAAAACGCTTAAATATCATAAATATGTCTTTGCCAAAGGTCGTGTTTTCTGTAATATTTCTAAATCCAATGGAAAAGTTCCATTGCTTTTGGTCAAGAGAGCCCTTGTAATGGTAATTATGGGAGCAATCCAAAAAAATACTTCACCATCGTGTTACTCTATTGCACTATTTTATGTCTTTTACTTTTACTTTCTTTTACTTTTGTATCTTCCACAAGGACACTTTGACATGTTGACTGGGTTGGGATGGAACTGGTGATCCTCTGATTTGTAGCACACTTTGCACCCACCTGCGGTACGTCTGCTCGGCCTGAGGGTGGCGCTCGTCCTTAAGAACCTGCACATCGTTGAAGAGAAGGCGGACCTGCTTTTCAGCGTTGTCAAGCTCCCTCTCCACTTCTGCTGTGTGCTGAGCTGGTTTCCCTGCATTCAGCAGACGGATGTCCTGAAGGGATAGAAGCCAATACAATAATCAAATTAAATCTCCTTTTTCAAATGTCATCAAAATGTAATTAAGGAATATATGATCGAACAGAAATCATTTAAAATCCTCTTTTTCTTAGTTCACAATGACATAAACAAAAAATATGTATGGTTCAAATTATTTTATTCTGGATTATTTCTTCTTGAACAAACACAGAAGTTATGTATTTCTAATATTAGACCTTAGTAGGACTCACCGTCTGCAGCAGGGCCTCCAAGTGGCTGAGTTGGGTATCGCAAGTCCCTGACTCCATCTGGACTTTAGTGACAATCCTCTGGAGCCTCTCAAGTCTGGATATGATAAAAACACAAACAAATTAAGATCAATACTATTAAAAACATCATTTTCCCCTATCCCAACTCCACAATATAAATGCCATCTTTGGCATTTCTAGGACAAAATCCCATGTTAGACAACCGCGTTGCATTCAGACTACCAGAAGCTAGCGATCACTTACAGCCATGAGCGTTGCAGCAAATACTCCAGTTTATGAGGGTCACCCAGAAATGCCATTCCTCTAGGCTTTCATAAAGACTACAGTTCCAGCTCCAAGGACCTCAGTCCTTCTCACTCTCCTATTGTCTCTATTGGAAAAAACTCTGCTTGTGTCTCTCTCTCTGTCTGAGACAAAATTGCTTTCTGACAAAGACATTTAGTCTGCTCATTCCACATCTCTGAACCATACACAAGGCTATCAGCGTTTGAGATGACCGGGCAATCTTGTGACACCAAACCAGCACATTTTCCAGGCATGATGCAACGCTCCTCTAAATACATGGAACATTTATAATGTCTCATTCTATTTAATTTCATACTAATTATATATTTTTTGCGTCCGATTATGCTGAACACATCTCTCTTGTGTTGATACAAGCCAAATTGTTTATGACAGGAATGTTTGGAGCCACTCCTCCTTCCAAAGCAGGAAAATTATGCCATATTTCTGTGAAAATATATGATGGCCAAATAGCATTCCAAGTTGTTTGTTCAAGAAGCAACTTTAGTCAAAAGTCAACCAAAAAGTCAACCTGACTGAGTTGCAGTTTACATCAATTTCTGTTAACATTTTCATTAGTACATCATTTTTGTCTTATTAGACATTTGAGTGATATTGTCATATTTAGCATATGCTTTCTTGAGTTATAGCAAACATGCGTTTATGAAGTCACAAATACTTTTAAACACAAAATATAATAATTTCATTATTGAGTCCCAGTGAATGATCCAATTTTAAAGAAATACCCTTTACGCATTTCTTAGATATCACGCTCACGAAAAAAAAGTGGACGGACAACATTGGACACATTTTGCTGACACTGAGGCGTACTAAATAAATAATTGGCAATGATATATTTTTGCTATACCGTTTTGAGCATAGCTTTGGTGATGTTGGAAGTGTTGCAGGACAGCTAGCTAGTTTCATTATCTTTATGCTAAAGCTAGGCTACTAGGAATCTTTTACTTAGTAGCTTGATATTAAATGTCTTATTTATATAAAATGGTGTCCTGTAAACATTTTAGTCCTTGTTTAGACAAGTAGAATCACAATTGGAATCATAAATATATAAATATATGCTAACCTCTCAAACTCTATCCTGAGCAGCCGTTCTCTTTCCAGGATGGCCACGTGAAGTCGACCCCATTCTTTCTCCACATCAATGGGATGGTAGCCCGGAGGGACCTTCACCTGACCAGCCTGCACGGCACTCTATGGGCAGGTGGAAGGAAGAATGCATAAGCCATAACTCAATAGAACAGAGTACAATAAAACACAAAATAATAGAACATTAGCGGTTAGCTTGCCTCAAAGGTCTGGTAGATGTGTTTAGTCCGGTTCTTGTCGGTCTCTTTCACTGGCAGCTCGGTCTCCTTGAACTTTGAAAACTGGCGCCAAAGAATCTTAAAAAAAACACACACATTGAAAATTATAATTATAATCATGTTTGTTATTATGGTAGTAATGTTTTATTAATTTAAACAATTTATATGTCCCTTTTTTTGCCCCTCAAAAATGTGCAAGAATACTCTTCTATTCCTTTACAGAACAGAACCTAAAACCTTGACTTTACTTAAATGACACAACGTTGTACTTGTGAAATGATCTTGGAATCCTAATTTCGTAAACAGGATGATTCAATTAACACATCACGCTATAGTGAGTACACAGTGACTTGCCGTCCTCCATTTGTTCCTTCCCATGACTGGTGTTAACTGAGTTGGAACTTATGAGTCAAATAACTTCCCTACCTGTATTATGTAAGTAAAATGTTACTCTCTAACCAGACATGACTGTGTTAAAGCAGCACAAGAAAAGCTACTTTTGCAGATGCTTTGACTTCAAAAGATAATTAAACCAAACGTTTGCACTATGCTTTTTTTTTTGCAGCAGACACAGGGAGTGGCACCGTTGTCATTCTCCTCGGGATTATGCTTTTATCTGCCTTCTGGCTGCTTTTTCTCAGCACTGCCCCACCCTCTCTACGGCACAACAACAACTGCAAATATAGTTGCCTTTATCTGCCAAAAGCTAGACATGATATAAGTGTGTTCTTTGATCTAACATTGGAAACCTATCATTTTTTACAATAATAAACACATTCACTTACTTATATATACAAAACATACCTCACTTTTAGCAGCCCAACCCTTTAAAACTGTGCAATTCGGCATTAATATTATACTATCCGTAATGCATCACTGTTTGTATTGAAATATACAGTACATGTTATGTATTCTAGTACAATATGCACATTTTTACTTCTTATGTTTATAAATATTAAACATTTTCATTCTATTTAATTGTATCTTTAATTGGACATTTTACTTCAACGTGTCATTTATATATAAATGTATGTATTTCTATATTTTTACTGCACATTTGAACTTTTTCAGTAATTTATTAGTTTTCATCAATATATTTATTTGTATTCAAATGTTTTACTAATTTCTTTAAATAACCTGTAAATGTATTTACATTTAGGAACTGTCACAACATCTAATTTCCCCCATAAACCATAAATTCTGATTCTGAATGATTTTCACAAAGAGCATTGAGGAAGAACTTAAAATAATATTTTGCTATTTATTGTTGCTCGACTATAAGCGTATTCAAGACAAATCTCAAGCCGAGAGGCTTAAAATCAGCATATCACCTCACCTCGATCTCCTCATAGCTGGCGGGGAACTTCCTCTCCCCGAAGATCGTGACATGGTGGCGGATCCACTGGAGCAGAAGAGTCACCAGCTCGTAGTATTCCTGCCAGCGCAGCTCCAGCTCCTGCAGCCGACACAGCAGAACAAACACAGTCGTTTAACCACAACAGACAGGAGGGCGCTTATTCTCCTGCGTCGCCATGTTCCCTCTAGCTAAACTCAATTAGGTACGGAACAATCCAGGTCTTGTGTGAGTGGAAAAGGAGGTAGATGGTGGAGAAGGGGTTGATAAAATTAGGGATAAGGTGGAGGAGGACAATGCTGCGAGACAGACAGACAGCAGGATATTTCTTCAGTTCTCCCATGTTCCAAAAGTGTATTCAGTTATAAGAAAGAAAAGTCAAGTTAAAAACATTTGTGTAACTAAGAATCATTTTGTGCTATTTCATTGCATATGGCAGAGATTATGGTAATTGTTTACTTACATTTAGAACATTTCACCTCAGCTCATATAATAAGTCCTGAATTCAAAATTCTGGTTTTTAAATTACAATGTTAAGATTGCTTTACTTATTGTTTACTTTACTAAAATAAAGAGCAATCACACTATGTTAAAGGAAATGTTTCAAGGGTTTAACATTTGAAAAAGGCTAGTTATGATCAGAGCTTGAGTTGGATGAAATATTTTACTTGGGGAAAGTTGAAAATAATAATATTTTAATGCCATCTTCATTATTGGTGTATTACATTTTTGGGAACATAGTAATAAATCGCAGTTATTTTTGTACCGTAAAGACATCAGAGCAACATTTTTAAAGTGATGCACAAGGGTTAAAATTAGGACTTGAAATACAACAAGAAATGAAATGCCCCAGCATGTCATTAGTGTGTGTGAATAGACTACCACAGCAATAGCAGTATGTTTTGTGTAAACAAATAATAAGTGATATAGGATCTTAACCCCTTTAAATGGTAAATGGACTGTACTTATATAGCGCTTTATCCAGTCTTTAAGACCCCTCAAAGCGCTTTACATACTACATGTCATTCACCCATTCACACCCATTCATACAGAGCAGTGTACCTTACTCTAGGACCTAACATTCACACACATTCACACACCGTTGGCCATGCCATCGGGAGCAACTCAGGGTTAAGTATCTTGCGCAAGGATACATCGACATGTTGACTGCATGGGCTGGGATCGAACCCACAACCTTCTGGTTGAAAGACGACCACACTCCCTCACAGCCACAGTCGCCTTTAGCTTATATTATTATTGTCTATGGTATTGTGAACACCACAGGATGCTTATTTACCATTTATTTGGTTTCACAAGACTCCTTTTATATGTTTGCTTTTTTGGAAGCATTATAAAACAGTGCTAACAAAAGTTTTTTTAGAAGCAGAGTCACAAGCCTCTTCAGGTTTGATTCAATCTGATCAGGCAATCAAAAAGATCAAATTATAGCAACCATTTGTGTATTTTGAGCTTGCATTAACTTTTGCTTAAAGGGACAGTTCAACCCAAAAATATTTTGATTGCGAGCCTACCAAACTACACCCACCAACAAGTAAAAATAAACACGCCTGCTGCTTCCCCTCCTCTCTCCTCGGTTTCCCTCCTCGACTCCTCCGCTCGCATCTCCTGTGGGCGGGACTAAGACACGAGGATAGGAGTCGAGGAGGGGAGTCGAGGAGGGGAATTAGAGAAATTAGAAACCTTCAATGACTAGCTGAATGGAACAAGTTCTGCTTACGCTAGATCTGGCACCATCATGTACATCCATCCTTGGCATGACATCATACAGGGATGATACGTAAGTGATGATGGACTTCTCGTCAGGGTGTGGAACATCCACATCTGAAAGTAGAAGTAGAAATTGGATTATATCATTATTTCAAATTGAACATTTATAACAAATGTCAGTAACTCATAGTAATATCACAACAAAGCACGTAACATTATGCTGAATAAAACTATTATTAAAGACATCACTCTGGTGTTTCATATAAATCGACTTAGGCCAAATCTTACCCTCGGGGTCCAGGAGGCGTGTCACTCCCAGGTCTCTCTCCGCCACATTGAAGGCTTGTTCCAGGTTCTCTTGGTTGGACTGTCGGTACACTCTGCCCATGTCAATGAGTCTGGGACTGGGGGAACACAAAAATGGACGATTAATTACCAACTGGGTACAGGAAGGCGTGTACGTTATAGTAATATTCTAATCTGCAGTGATAGGATACACACTTCGAGTTCCCATTGCAACACTGCCATTATACTTTGGATGGCAATGTATAAGTGTTCAAGTTTGTGCATATATAGTGTTGTATTTTGGATACAGAAATACAATTTTACACTCGGGAAATGGGATGGGATAGAGGGCTCATAACATTAACACATGTGATTTAATAGGGCCATTTTAGTTTTGGTCTTTTATGTTCTATTTTTTGGTAAATGCAAAAGGTGTAACTATTGGCAAGGGTTTGTAGACTTTTAGCTTTAGCCAAAACTATAAGACCCTTGAGAACAAGAATGTCCCATTTGAAACCCATTAAAACCAAAATGTTCCAACCCATGGCCACAACAGCATACAATCATCCATTCTAGTTCTAGCGTTTCACTTTCATAGATGTGGGTCCAATTTTTGTTGGACTCTTCCAACAGATTGAGTTATTTTGTGATGCTTTCCCAATTAGCAAATACATGCTGTTCCATGGTTTTCGCTAGTGGCTTTACTTCTGTATTACGTTTTTGAAATGCATCAATTTCAATTTGGTTGCCTCTTTGACAATGACACTCCTTGTGATTATATTATTTTATTTAGTTTTTGGCTCGTAATAACATTTGCCTTTGACAACTGGCATCTATAGGGATACAATTCTGAACATTTGGGACTGAAGATCTGGACTGAACATGGGGAAATATGTTACACAGTGCAATAGAAAAAATGTGAATACATAACATACTGTGGTAGTTTCTTTGACTTCAACTCATCTATACTGATCCACTTTCTTTTATCGTATAACACGAATAGCAGCAGTTGCTGTGCTTTTTCAAGACCATCTGCCAATGGCAACATGCTATTAAAAAGCCCACTCGTTATCTTTCTGATGGACCGTTACAAGCACCTGCCTTTTTGTCCTCTGGGTGTTTGAATATCTCTGGCAGATGTCATCTGTAGGTCAAATGTAAATTATAGAGAAGCTAACGTAATCAAAGCTGACATGCGTGAAGTAGGCACCCACCCACAATTTGACTGCATGAACAGACAAAAGATCACGCATTGCAGAAACTCATCTTCAAGGCATGCATATTTGCATATTCGTACTTTCATAAACAGCTGTAAAAGCATTTCTAAATCCAACAAATTAAACTGTGTAATGCATATCCCTTACAGTACTGATTTTGACATTTACTAAGCAAATACAATATGTTGACAAAAAAAGCTTCATACGCCTGCCTGATGCATAAAGTGGAACGTCCTGCATTACGTCCATAAACCGGAGAATCCTCCACATGGCGAGTTTCTCGTACAGAGTATTGCTTTGTTGGCCTAGAGGACGTCTTCTGTCCCTCTCTTCCATGAAAATTGAGGGACCTCCATCCATGGCCCAGTTCGTCGCTGCTGGAGTGGGCCCCTGAGCGGGCCCCTGAGCGGACCCCTGAGCTTTGGGAGCCCAACCCTGAGTCCCAGGAGGATCCCTCTGACGGGATATCCTCGCACAACATGACCACCCGGTTTTCGACATTGCTGGCGGATCCTGACCTGCCACTGATGAAGCCCAGGCTTCCCTTCTTCTTCTTAGACTTCTTTCTTAAACTGAGCATCCTAAAAATCTACCAGATGGTCCAAGTAAATACGGCAGGGGCTGGCTTCAGCTAACTCATCCTTTAAAGGCTTGATGGTTCAATCCATCCAATCCATAGTCAAACAGGTCCGTAGTCATGTGAAGATCCCTTTAATCCTTCTGAAACAGCTATATGCCAACTAAACTTAACCGTAGCTTTGGAAGTCACTAAACCTTCTTCCATAAAACCCTCGACACTCTCGAATTCTCATGATGAACGCATTTTCCGGGACGCCCTTAACTTTGCCTCAACACAAAGTAACGCCACAGTTTTCATGTAGCAGCCACTGAGTGTTACAGTTACGCCCACACTGCACCCCTGACCGCTTTGAAATGCAGCACTAATCTAGCCCCAGGTGTCTCCAAAAAGGGAAAAAAAGTCCAGGTTCAAGCTTAATTTCAAGGAAACCTGCCCTTGCAGGCATCTCTTTCTCTCAATGCATAATGGCTCCAAAGAATCGTGCTCAGCATTTAACTTTCCCTTAATGCCACTTTGATTTCGGCACTCCTTTGCATGAAGCCCAAATAATTAGGTTGTGTTGACATATCTTCCTGAGAAAGAAATGCAATTTCGTTTCCCAGGATGCTCCCACACAAAGCAATCCTAACACACAACAATTTAAGTGGGATTATGATATTTGGTTTCAGAGTCCATATTTTACTTTTTATCATTAGGTTCCCAAACAATCTAATAAACTAATCATGTTTAATAGAGGATTTATAATATCAAGGTGGTACAGGATGACTCATCTCCAACGCCTAACTTTGGTATGTCTAGCCTAAAGGCCTGTCATGTTTATGGAGAGGCATTACGATTTAGCTTTCATTAAAGCAGTAGTGCTGTCATGTACAGAAAGGTAGAATATTAATTTAGGCCTCGAGCCAAACGCACTGCGAAAAAAAAAAAATTGCAAATACATACAACACTAACAAATGAACATGTCCAGAATGTCGAAGTGCTTCAAGAAGCCCACAATGCATTGGTGTTGCCAGGGGACACTTACATGTAATGCACTTGGCTAGAACGCTTTGTTCTCAGTGCTTTAGGTTGTCATCCTTTATTTAGGAAATTAATAAAGTCAAATATCCATCTTTAACATTTTGGTCTCATGCTATAGATATCTGCTATCTGCTGTTGACCTAGCATTAGCATTTTTGCTAATATTATATCTGAATCATGGGATCACACAAAAAGTTTTAATAACTTAATAAGACACAAACTGCAGCAGAACAAGCGTATCACAGCCGTGTGCGCCACTTGTTAGTGTCCCCTGTTGCGTTGAGAACAATTGCACTGCTATTTCTGAATTATGCTTGTTTTTTTGTGTTTTTGCTTCCCTGTTTTTATACCTGATTAAACAGACAGGCGTGCATGTTATTTATTGAAACGCTAGTGCAACAACATGGAGGTTATGCACTATTTAATCTATACAGCACTATCTTTCCATTCAAATTAATTAGATACAATACTAAGAATCAAAACAATGCCTTGGTTATCATGTACACAATTTAGACGTGAGCTCTTGTCAATAACAAGAGTGGGATTTAATTACAGAGCGTGTAATTTGACTTTTGGAAGAGCGCCCAGATCCCACTCCTGTGTCACTGCACTCACTATTAAACAAAACCCATAGGTGGTAGCATGTCCAGGCAAGACTGAAAACTGCTGTCGTAATACCCTTTACTTTTCATGTTTCAATTTGACATTTTACTCTATATATTTAGCTGACTATTGTAATCTGCATGCGACTACAAATTGCATTCCTGCTGATCACACAACAACTCAGCAAATAAAGCCCCCACTCACTGGTGTTTGTGGATGACAGCGTTGAAGAGCTTGCCGTCCCTCCAGCTGGTGGTGAAGTTCTCACAGCGGATGTTCTGGTAGCCGTCCGTCATCTTCTGGGACCAGCACAGCAGCTTCTCCTTGGCCGTCATGTCCTCTGACAGGCCATCGATCTGAATTTCTGAGATCTAAAATATATAGATAATACATTGTCAGGAGGGTGGATAACTTGTCAATAATCCATATTGGAGTAATGTGGAGGAAATGAGTTAGTGGAAACCATAAGATGCTGAACAGATTCACCAGACACCCATTGTTAATTTTCAACGATGTTAATGTCTTCATTAGTCCTAATTGACATCTGTATAACAAGATCACATTATATTTGTGGTAGGTATTAAGGGGAAGGGGTTTTTATTATTCTTTTTTTTTGTATGTATTGCCTTTCAAATTATCCTCCTCTAAAATATCTATCAATTAGAAATAATCTTTCTTTTTTAAATCTTAGTTACCGCTTTCTATATAACCATGTCCGTAACGCATAATCGACATACTTATGTGATTATTATTATGAATGTATTATGCATTATAATTTGATTATTATTAGTATGTAGTCATTGTTTGCTTTTAGTAAAGTTCTACAAAAGTGAAATTATTATACTCTATCATTTATGTCAGTATGTGATCAGCAGTTATAAAGTATCATTACATTTATCCTAACATGCTTTATAATGGATAGTGTTTATTGTTATAAAGCATCATGAATATCTATGACTAAATATATATAAGTCACTATATGCTGATTATAATACATTAATAGAACGTTTATAAGGAATAATAGAGAAGCCATTTAGAACGTGCTAAGGGGAGGAAATGGTGTTGTGTCATATTTCTGAGTTTTTGTTTGCTTCAAAAAGCATGTCAGCTATATACAATACATGTCTACGATCTGATAAAGGATTAGAGTTACTCTTTAATATCAAATCTTCTCTCCACTTTTGTTTACCTGAGATCGTACTAAATCCTATTATCTGTCTAAATTAAATTCTCTGAGGATAATCATATTGTGGGGTTTCAAACTACGTTACACGAGGAAAGGGGAATTTTCCACTCCCTTTTGATCTCTATGACTCACCGTAGCCAACACCCGGCTATTTTCCTCTTGATTCTATCAATGGATAAAGACTCGGGGAACATGGCTCATTATGTAATACAATGGCACCTTCACCAGAGCACCCCTCACCCCCCTCACCCCCTTCACCCCCCTCACCACCAATGCCTCCTTTATTTCCCATGATAAAGGCAATCAGAATCATCTGATATAAAAAGGTGTGGACCAGCATAATAAGGCTGATGCCAGGGGAATTCTGCTTGGCATACAAAGGAAAAGGTTATAAGGGATATGTTTGGGAGTATAGCCTGAAATCAAGTACACTCTTGACACACCCTCCTCTTGGGATTTAGCGGGAACGTGACTCACACTAACACACCCTGATGGTGTTTTATTACTTTAGACTGTTGCCAATTTCATGAATACTTCCACAATTGGAAAGATATGGTAATTATACTATTTTTCGATTGGAGAATTTCACTTTTAAGATACATTTCGAAGAGCAGACTCCATTCTGATTGGTTCCCGGTAGATGGGGAAACAGCAGCTGACAGGCGTTGATCCCAGAGATAGAGAGGGATAATAAAATGTAACACAAAACTGACAGAGGAGGAGACCTGGAAGTGGAGAATGATGGTCCATATTAGGCCCAGGGTCAGCTTGGGGTTCCCATCTGCGATGTCGTCGTTTCTGATGTTAACCAGCTTGACCTGAGAAAAAGAAAACAAGGTGATACTCACGTGAAAACATAATGACTTGTCTCGTGTCGTGCTATTGGAAGTGTTTGGTTGTGTTTAGGGTATTGATTTATGTGTCATACCTGTCTGTGTCTGAGGAAGTCCAGTGCTATCTGTACATTCTGCAGTTTGTGGAATCGCATTCGACCCTTTTCCCTGGGCTGAGAGAAGAGAACAAAAGATAGTCAGTCACATGAAAGACGTTGAGTTGAACCACTTGGTATTCTGATGGTGTAGGAGACAAAACGTTTTACGGACAGAGAAATACAGGGGAAGGAAAACTAAAAATAAGACATTTAACAGGAAGGACAAATGTAGCAAGAACCAGTGAATCTTGGAAAATTCTTCTGAACAAATAATTCAGGTGGATCGGTGTTGTGATTTAATCAAACATTTGTACATTCTATTTAATTTGAACTGATACTGTGTTTAACACGTATAGGGAAACAAGTATAATGTTGGATTTATAAACCTTTTTGAATATTTATTACAGCAGCATAATTATAGCTTCCACTGATTCATAGTTTTGTATTGTTCAAGTCAGCTGACTGCAAGCTATTTTGAACTTCAAATATAAATCAGCAAAGTAATGGTACTTATCAGAGCAAAGTCCCTAAACAAATACAAACACTGCTATGGAAAACAAAGTATTGTTTTTTATCCAGTTGCTACATGCTAAAAGCAAGCCTGTGAATGACAGAAAGAAAAAAGGCAACAAAACAGTTGAATCGCCATGAAGGAGGTCCAGATACCATGCACAGCCAGATCACTGAGAAAGCATGGATGAGTTATAAGAAGAAGAAGAAACAAAAAGGATGTCTACTATAAGTTATCAACCCACTCACCAACCGAGCGCTCCTGCCCACGTCTTTCTCCCTCGGCTAGCCCCAGCAAGAGCAGTGCAAATAGAGGAGGCCAGGCGGCAAAGATCAGCACACACAGAGGAAGGTTATAAGAAGGAAAAAGTGAAAGGACGAAGAGAAGGAGTAGAGAAGGAACATCAGAAAGAAGTATAGTTCACACACACACAGGCCAAGGTGGGGTTAATGTGTCAAGGCTATGGAAGCGTTCAGAAGATGAGCAGAGGCGGCGGACGCAGCAATGATGACTTCAGCAAAGAAGCTTCTGTACACATCTGAGCCCTAGGGTAATGAAATAAATAAAGTATCCAGTGGCTGACTTTGAAATTGTATGTGTCAGTCTTAAGATTTGAGTTGTAAACTGCCGTTCCACTGCATGGTACTTCTCAACCTAACTTAAAAAAAAGTTCTGATGTTAAATAGACTACTGCATTTATAGAACGCCTATCCAGTACTGTATGTGTGACCTTCTCTTAGGGAAACTAACATTCATACAAAATCACACACGGTTGGCCAATGGAAGCAATTTTGGGTTAACTATCTTGCCCAAGCACACATCGACGTGTGGACTTTGGCAGCTAAGAATTAAACAAAGGGACATTCCGATTGGTCAACAGCAGTTCTACCTCCTGAGCCACAGCCACCCAATAGTAAAATAGTTCCTGGTACTTTTTTTTAGTATTACCACAATAAAGGTCCCAATTAAGCTGTGCCGATACTAAAATATGGATTAGTAATACTGGTGCCCCCTGATTGGTCAGAAAGAACAGTCATTAGTGTGACACAGGACATCCTCTAGACACCTGAATAGAAAGCAACCAAAATGTCTGTATTTACTTGGAACCAGACTATAAAAGATAGCAGCAGGCAAAAATGTGGCAGTGTATTGTAGAGTCAGGAGCTGCTGTAAGTAAGGAAAGTCTTTGTTCTGGTAGGTTCAGTTGGGGTTAAGCCTTTGAGTGACACCTTGGCTGCGATTGGTTACAATTTGTTGCCACAGGGATGATATTCCAGGTTGGCTGCACATAAGTACTCTTTATGTAATTAGACTGGATTAGGTGTTGGTTGGAGGATGGTTGAGGTTGAAGAAGCAGCCAAGCTTCAGTGTCTTTGTTGCTTCCAGCCAAGGTCAGAATGCGGACATCATGGCGGATACTCACCAGCGTGTCCCCGGAGAGGACCTCCAGCAGGGAGATCAGGTTATGTCCATCTCGAAGGTCTTCATACAGGTCTGTCACATGACGCTGCGACTGCAGGAGAAACAAAAACAGTGTCACAAGGATTCAAGATGCAAACAAAAAGAAATACCCAAATTACCAATATAGTTTAAAAAGGAAAGCTTTTCTGGAATAACAGCTGGTACATTTGTTTAAATACTCAATGAAGACGAACACAATATTAGCACTTTATTTAGATTGTCTTCTATCCAATCAACATTCTGGTTCTTTTACAAAGTTGGTTGTTGATGGCCGAATTTACTTTAGTTAATGGAAACCACTTTTGGTGCAGATTGTGTTAAAGCTATGTCAAATATGAGGAAATAAATCAATTTAAAGGATTGCTTCATCCCGATAAAGACAACTATTGTATCTACACCTCACCCCTTCAATCCAATTCTCATTCATCTTATTTTATGCTAACTACTTTCTGAAAAGTCTCACTAAAACCATACTTCCACATGAAGACTTTGGCAAGCGCGCTACTCATGCAAGTTGTACAGGTTTTAAATAGGAAGGTTTTAGTGGAAATTCATTTGTTTGGGAATTAGGGAACATACAACTTGATCAATGAGACTTGGATTATAAAGAAAGTTGTGTGTTGATAATCTAAGAGGTGTTGCTAGTGTTAAACACCGCCCCCATTCAATTCAAATGATCAAGTTTGGGGATTTTTTCTTTCTAATGGAACCATGCGAGAAAAAAATGTTTACAGGGTGAGTAATTGATACCAAATGGTAATTTTGTGGATGCAGTATTTTTGTTAACATTTTCAGATATAATAGAAGTGCTTTATATTGATTATTTAAGTGCTATCCAGCTGTGTTACAGTATATGAGTTTTAAGCAGTGCTCAGAGTGTTCTCTCCACTAGTACAGTTCTACACAGGTCAGGAATACATAGCCCTGAGTAGCCAAGCCTGACTACTACTGCCAATGCAAAATGTCAGCTGTCATCCCTGAAAAGTGATAGATGGCCATGTGTAAAACCCAGATAAGTGACCCAAAAATCATCATAAACAGAAACAAGACAAGGACACTTAATGGATCCATGCATTCACTTTTCATAGAACTAAGGTGTGGTGTAGTTGCAACCAGAAAACAGATTTTAATAAAAGAGAGGGTTGGGAAAACATGTGAGGTTGGCCTCCATGCAAAGTCCCCATGACCAGACATTTATAACAGTCAGGCTCGATGCCAGTACCTACCTCTGCCCTCTGATGCTTCGTGAAGAGGACAGCAGATGGATGAGCAATGGAGAAAGGGAAAGATTTGAAACAAAGGAGGAGAGAAGAGGAGAAGAAATAAATGACAATGAAATGACGAGCAGTTGTCTGGACGAAATGTGAATTTAGCTGATTAAGATGATGGTATTAGACAGGAAGATTTAACACTTTTTATTAGTGCTATGACCAGATTGAGTTTGGCATCTGTAATATAAGTGTGTTTGGTCATGTGCGTGAAGAAGGCGTTGGCCCTCAAATGGAATGAAAGCACATTTCTCATGCAAGTTTCAACAGCGTCTAATTTCTCTTGGCAACAGTTTCAACACAGTTATCCAAACCTTACATGTGATCCTCCTTTTTGTGAAGGTAACCAACAGTGCCACCACTAGGGTTCACTGTCTACACATTGAAAACATTCTCAAGATGTGATAACATGTGGTTTGATCACATTGAATACTGAACTGTAATAGAAATATTTATATTCTTGAGTTGAACATTAGTTTCACAATTATATTAAGTAGGACATTTTGGGAGTGTAAGCCATATGGCTTCCAAAACTTCTTTAAAACTATTGTAACGGTGTGTATTTCACTAACTTTGTCTATTTCTGCCTCCTCAATTCTGAAAAAGCTAGCATCAGGTAACGTATTATTTTAATATTTTGACCTGGAATTTCAGAAAACTTGTTAAACCAAACAATACTTGTCCTAATAAGGGTAAGTAAAAACGGGACATTTCTTTCAGTTGAAGATGTTGACACTATTCAACTGTAGTGTTGTGCAAAATGTAATAATACATAGATTTAAATGCCTTATTCTTAGAATTAAAATACAATTCTCTCTAGTTGTATTCCTATCTATATTCTGAAGGGTTTGCAATAGTGGTTTGTGAATATTTCATTCATATAACATTGTATTCCAGAAACCATGGTGAAATCTGATATATTTGTATGACTGTTTTATTGAGTGATACACAGAGATATGCAAAATGTCCTCTGTAACATCTTTAACCTGGCTTTATCCAGTGAACATATAACTGTTCTGGAAATGTATGCAATGAGCAAAATGGATTAGAACATGGATTGGATTAAGAACATCTGAGAACAGAAATATATGCCTTTTATGATTATTAGGATTTAATGTTTTATTCTGAGTAAATTATGTATTTGATTATTTAATTATGTTAGTAATGAACTGGGGAGGTTTCAAAGCGATGTATATAAACTATTTACGTCTTTAACTCTCTAGTGTTTCCCCCCGCCATGTGTGTACTCAAGTGTCGTCTATCGTCACCCCTCAATTACTTGAGTCCCTGCTCCATGTGACCCGCCCCACTGTTACAGCTGAAAGGAAGGTGTTGTGCTACAAATGTATTACCCTGTCTGAGTTCAAATGAGCTGTCCTGTAAACTATTCAAGGTGATAATCATTAGCACACATAGCTTACAGCCCCCCCCCCCCTAAAAAAAAAGACTGTGGTCCTCTGTCTGCAGACAGAACACTTAACATGCCTTGGTTGTGTCATCTTGTGCAACCCCTCTAAGTAAATGTAAGAAATCTGCTTGAAAACAGAGGTTTGTTCTGTTGCTGGTGTGACGTCCCACAGCATAAAAAGATTTACAGGCAAACCACTCAGTGGCCCTTTATGGATGCACCCCACCTATAGTCATGCCCCTGTCAAACCAACCGTAAAGCCATTAAATCCGTTTAGAGGAGCGTCGGTTCATGTTCAACCAAGGAGTTAACACTTTCCTAACCAACTCTTTTTTTTTGTATCTGTTGCACTTCTTAGTTAAAAGTTACATTTTTGACAAGAATATTGATGTGCTAAACTTTTTGAAAAACAAGCAATGGTCTGCTCATGTAGTATGGATTTTTTTTATATATATGAAAACAACAATGTTGATGTTAATACTTGGGCAACTTCCCAACAGAGATCAACAGAGCTGAATTGAAAGCTTGGTGGAAAAATAATGACAAACTTTTTTGATAATCAATAAGCGATAACGTTTCTTTTAAGCAAAAAAGGTAAACAAATCTGTTTCCAGACTCTCAAATATGACAATTTTTTCCTTCTGCATCATCTTAAACTGAATACATTTTGGTTTTGGACTTATAAATCAAGACATTTAAAGACATCACCTTGGACTTTGAATTGTTTTGGCCTACTTTTTGCTATCTTATTAATTGTCAAACTACTTACCGGTAATAGTTTCAGCCTATATTTCCCACGCTTCAATGCGTGCCTGTCATTTAAGGCCGGATATTACACAGGTAGCCAAACAGACCCAGAAGTCTGTGCAGCACATGTGCTACCGTTGGCCTTACCCACCGCTGGCTCCGGGCCCATACCAGAATTTGTCTTTACAGAAGAAGCTAAGTGAGTCCAGATGTCTGTGACTCACCCTCCAAAATTCACAGAGAAAAAACAGGGGAGTCTACAGTGTGTTCTCAAACTGTGGTAGCTAAAGAAAATAACAATGAATGGCCCTGTGTCTGTAATACAGAAATAATGTGGAAGCAGGGATGTTAATTCATTGCTGCCAACATGAGTTTCCTGGAAGAAAAGTGGCACAAGTGAGGATATTTATACTTCTCTGTGGGAGGGGTATTGTGTTCCGGGGGGTCATTTTTCACTCCTAATGAGAAACTGCAGAGTGAAGAATACGGCCTGTTTGACTTTACCCCATCCTGACCTGTTTACTTCTATGAAAGGTTGATGCATTGGAGGGCTTTCAGGTCTAGTTATAGACTTGGGAGTGAGGTAGGTGAGAGTGGACGACCGCTGATGGACGGTTTACACAGGCGGTCAGCTGGTGACAGACTGGACTTCTGGTAAGCCTCCCCATCACAGCGCACTATAGAGGCCGAGTGTGAGATGATAAATGACCAGCTAATGTGTGTTTATGTGAGAGGGGGCAGAGGTGTTGGAAATAACTTTCACTTTTGTTTACAATTGGCAAAGTGGGAGACGGATTGCATTTTAGATCATTATGGCCTGTCACTTAATTCACACCATGACATATCATTGTATTCTGGTAATTTAATGAGACACCTACGGTAGCCCTGGGAGGCTAGTGTTTTTCTTCTTTTTATTTTCTGGTGATCTAAGTCTACAATTTTTTCTACGTCTGATGAAAATAGTTTATGACTTAAGAACAGAGGCCTGTATTACGAAGCTGGATTTTCCTAACCTGGATATGTTTGAGTTAGCCGGTTGGCCTAATCCAAAACATACGCGCTGTCGCTAAGCTGTACTACGACGCTGCAACTAGTTAGGTGCGCGTTCACATGAAAGGGGTGGTATTTGGAGCATTCGACCAATCACAAACATGGACAAGCGTACTGACAGCGCAGCGTCATACTTCCTGAATGAAAAGTCAACTATAATATTAGTCAAATATGAAGTTAAACTTGACTTAAACACTTTATCCAGGATAAAAGCCACATAGCTGCACCTGCAAGGTGAATACAGCTGGTAAAAGAAAAATGTGTTTGAATGCGTACATTAACAGGTTTATGATATCACTGCCCCGTCTTAGACACGAGTGGATCTGACTTTAATTACATTTGTCCCGAGTGTTTCGTCAACTGAATGTGTTGCTTAAAATAATACTTCTGCATACAGTAGGCCTATGTGACATTGTGAGTGTTGCACGGCCAGATACGGCTCAGCTGACTCAGATAAGGAAATATGATACATTATGATGTGATATGCCGCGGACTGTACATAATGTTACTTTGATCAGGTTACTTATGTTGTGGCAGATATTTAAGTAAGCTTTCTTAACGCTAATGTTATAATAGTCAGATTGCTCTGAAGATGGGAGGTGATATTCTATTAATGTTCACGTTCATACAGTCGCTGATTTTTGCCGGCCGTCTTTCCTGCAACGGCAGCTTTTCTGTATTTCCTTTCTCCTGTAATATGACTTGATCGTTTTAAACTCCGCACACTGAGCTCTGATTGGTCAGCAGGCAGTGCTTTCACTGAGTTGAGCTCTTAGCCTGCAACCTAACCTGGTCCCGACCAGGTTAGCCGCACAGCATAAGTTACCATGGAGATCTAGCCTGCTAAAAAGAGAACCAGCGTCGTAGGACCGGAAAGCCCAAGCTTTCCCTGAAGTTAACAGGGTAAGCGAAAATCCAACTTCGTAGTACAGGCCTCAGGTGTTCTTCTGAAACATATTTTGCCAGGAGGTTAATTTTACATTATTTTTTTCCGGTTATATTTGTTAAGCAGGTGAGGAAAAAAGTTGTGCAAGGTGAGATAAAGTGTTTGTATGCTTAATGTTCCACGGTATTTTCTCATAATTAAAAAAATGTGGTTTAAAGAAAATAAGTTTTGGCAAGTTAACAAAAAATGTAAATGTGTAACTGTTTGTTGTTGTAATACTCATGTTGTCCAAAGGAGGCTGAAGTGCACCTCTACACAATGTTCGAAATAAGATTCCAAGATGTTTTTTATTTTTACTTTATACAAAAGATTTATATAATGTGCTTTACAAGTAAAGTAACATTATTGTTATGTCTTCTTTTGGCTAGAAAAAAATATCTTTTTTTAGTAGTTTAGTAGAACAGGGGATAATGGTGCACTTTCGCCTCTTGTGGCCAAAAAAGGGTTACAACGACATTGCCAAAAAAAAAACATCTGAAGCCCCAAAAAAATGTTCACCTGTTATCTTGGCTTGAAAAATTAATAATTTTTAAAGATTCTTCTAGCAAAACCTTTTTTCACCTGTTTTCCCCAATGTTAAACACAAGAGAGAAAACATTTTCTTCAGACTTAAAAAATGTATCATAAGCTTATTTCCCATCATTACTTCCAACCAGATCTAAAACTGAAGTGATACAAAATATGAATAATACATCTATGTTGTTCTGTTAGAGGTTCTCAGGTCCTTTTACCGAAGGAAGGTGTGACAAGGGCCAATGAAGAACTCAATGAGGTACATTTATGGGAGTATCTGAATCACAGAGAGTATAAACAAATAATTGTTTTCCCTTTCGGTAATATTGAGAGATAGGCCCTTTGTGGCAGAGGTCTAGGTCTCCAATGTCCCTTCCTGTTTTGTGCATAGTGTGACTTGTCTGCGTTAAAATAAAAGTGTAGCATGACATTGTTGGCCTTTAAAGTACCATAAGAAACAGCAACAATCAGGAACAGGTCTTACCTTTATCAAGTGCTTGTTGACCCATTTAGTGAAGGTCTTTTTCTGTACTCGATCTCGTTCATCTGCAAAATAGACAAACCATCGTTAATCATCAGACATTTAAGAAATCATTTAAAAACAGGTGCTAAGGTTTTGTTGCAACTCAAAAAGAACAGCAAATGATGGATGTACAGCTCATGCATGTGACATAGCATCAGCAAAGGAAATCCCTAAAATGCCAGACTTGTTTGATTTCTGTAGGACAAAAGGATTCGTCACTGGGTGAAAACATGTGTCCTGACTGTGCATGCCTGATACTGATTCAGACCACATCGGAGAACATTCATCGTGGGAAGATGAGCCGCTATTGTCAAGAAAACGTTGTAATAGCATTGTCGCGTCTCGCTTTATGACACTGCTGCCGACTGTGCTCTTTGGCAGAAAACTTAATTAAAGGATTCCATCTTATGGGCCAAAATATTATTGAGGTCCGAAGATCCCTGCAAAATGATCCCAAGACTTGGCATAACTATTAGAGAGTGCAATTTTCCAACAAGAAAGAACAAGAACTTGGCAAGGAGCACACCTACTAAGAAAACAAACCTGCACACGCCCATGTTCCCATTGGAGATCAGTCAAAAACCACAAGGTGTGGCAACACTTATTATGAACAGACAGTCTGTTTTCAGCCATGCGAACAAAATCTGCAATTATTTAATAGACAAACAATAATCAACTTGGACTCTATAAAAACCTTTGACAAACGTTATAACTACTTTTTGACATCCTGCAAATCAAACGATAAATAAATTATTCTGAAACAGATGATCTGTTGCTTCCCTAATGTGTTTTTACTGACATATCCACCTTAACTGACTCACATAGCAAATCATTTCATTCACATCCGGCCGTAATAAAGTATGAATGCCAACACAAAGTCCTCTGTCTTATCAGTTTGAAAGGAGCCAGATAACTCATAGTGACACACCCAGCTATGAAAAGCAAAGAGCTGTGATTCAACAAAATCGGCGCCCAGAGGCTACGTTTGCTTTCTCAGGAGGGTGTTAGCAACCACTTCTGCAAATCTTTTATGGGACTACGTTTCCATGGAAACCATACATAGACACATCAGACCTTTAACCTCCTCATTTATTATTCAAACAGGGGGGGGGGGGTGCTTTACTATGTGGTCCTACTTCCTGCCAAAGGGTAAAATGTTACCCAGAGTGGAAGCGTTATGATTGGCGACACACACTCAGATCAGGCCGAAGACAAAGTGGTTTCACCTTGACCTGTTGCGTCCCTGCAGTCTGTTCAACCCACGTTACCCAATCCTGTTCTGTTCGTGGACTCGTTGCTTTTTGTCGGTGAAGGCTATGTGAGGTTATAGAGGCTGAACTTCATGTATCAAATTTCACCACACAAACAGGTTTCACTGATGTGTGGAGCTTATATTCCAAAACAGCAAAAAGGTCATCACCAGTAGTGGAAAGTACTGTAACTAGGTACACTTATTTAGATACTGCACTCAATTTTAACAGTTTAAGGTACTTGGGTATTTCCATTGTATGCTGCTTTGTATTTTGATATAATTATTAGTACTTTTTACTGACTTGATTTCAGTTACGAGTTACTTTGCGAATTAAGATTTTACAATCTAAATATATGATTAACCTATAATACAATATGATCAAATATTAGCATTAACATAAAACTATTCTGATATTATTTTTTTTAAAACCCCGATTCCGGACACTATTTAACATTTGACAAAAAGTTATTAGGCTGGTAGGAGGAAACACACAAAAACCATGTCTGATTTAAAGTGTGTTAAAGACTGTATACAGCACCAATGCATGGTAAAACAAGACATTAATAGGGGAAAAAAGAGGATCGGATTAATGCAACAAAAACAAGGAAGATATCATTCATTCTTTCACACCAGTTATCCTGGTTACATCACAACTACAGGCAAATAGACTGTAGCTTTGCTGACTCAATCAACCCAAAACACATGTACTGTATGCTACACAACAATAAGTGTGAATGGGCTTTGCTGACCAATACGAAAAGAGGAAGCTGCTGATGCATTAGAAAAGGGGAGTATCTTTTAAGTCACAGAGTTGAGAACCACTGGACAGTAAAGTCCAATCAGAAAATAAACTCATGTCTTTCAATTTTTTGATTACTAGAATATCTAAAACCATCCAAACACACTTGTGACATCACCAAACCAACCATTACATTTCAAATCAGACAGATAGACTTACTGATGTATATAACACTGCATTATACAAATCACTAACCAGTCAGCACTCATTATTTTGAAGTCTTCAAACTCTTTAAGCTTGTCCAACGCTGTAATGAGATTAAACTCTCTTCATTCCTCTTCGTGGAAAAACCCTTAATTCGTGCACAGCGGCATCCCGCACATGCACGATCAAATGGATCAAGATCAAGACTTGGAGTCAAGCTATTTCCCGTACACTTTTACCTTTCCTGCCGTCCGTTGCCTTCAGCATCCCCTGGTAATACCCCTCCTCTGAGGACGTCCTCTCTCTGTCCATGCCACCAGAGGAGACATTCCTGTACCTCTGCTGCTGAGAGTTCATTGTCACCGTTTGTCAGAATAAAAATCTTTTAAAAAAAAAATATCCTTGGCGAAGTTTCCCCCCCTTGATATCAACTTCTGCTTCTCTGGCGTCTATCTGTCCCTCTGGCACGTTGGCCCGTCAGAGCAATCCTGTGGCCGCAATCCACTCCCACAAACCTATGATTTCCCTCGCCTTCAAACTCCTCACTCCTTCTTTGGGTTTGCCCGTCTCTTTCCTCCTTATGTTTTTTTGCTCCCTCTCTCCCTCTCCCCTCTTCTCTCACTCACTCTATTCCTTTCCTAGGATATGGTGCCTGTGGGCTATGAAGTCTGGGCCTGTCCATGTGTGTGATGAGCGAGTGTGTATTTAGTGGTGCTAGTGTTCTGAGGACAGGGTGGGCGGGGCTCCGAACACACCCCTTCCTCATGCAGCTTCGCAGATAGGCGAGGTGTGGTAACCTGCATGTGCTATCACATAAAGAAAAAAACTCACACAAGCTTAGTCAGTAGGGATTGTAAAAAAATCTTTAAAAAGGTGTGTGCAGATCTTTTCTCTACTTTTTACACTGAATTGAACTTCAATGAGCAACTTACAATGTATGCCCAAAGGTAGTTATCCAACAAGAGCCCAAAAAACAACAAGGTTAAAAGTTTCACTCATTTATAGCCAAAAGCTCACGAACACACGTCCTCAGGGTCATTACTTATTCACTGCATTTCTCTGACATTTAACATTAGTTACTCACTGTGACGAAAACAGGAAGAGAGAAGATGTGGAGGAGATACACTGGGAAGGGCTGCTAGTGATGCATGACCACACCCTGAACACCAAGGAGTCTCTGAGATATACAGCAGTTTATAACTCTGTTTGAGCACGATCTTTCTACAAAATCAGCACACCCATTGAAGCACCATGACTGTGATTCATTGTTGCAATGCCTTTGTCACTTTTTCATTTAATAATTATTTCTAGTTTATAACATATGTTGCCCTTAGATGACCGTTGTTGACCAACTTTAATGACCGTTTTGGAAAAAATGTGTTTGTCCAGCCAATTCTCAGCGGAACTTCACTTCCGGGTCTCTAATCGTAACAAATTGGAAAACATCAAGTGCTTCAGTTCCTGGCTGTTATCCATTAGATTTTGCCAAAGAAGTGCAAGCAGATGGTGTTTAGAACGGCAAATACAGTGCCACACGCATTACTTATATCCACACAGATGTTTTTCTCAATGAAAAAGCATATTTCTAAGATCACATCCTTGAAACCACATCATTTCCCACAAGTGATATATTTGCATGAAGAAGAAATAGAAGTTTTGACTACTTAATAAGTTGTTAAAGGTCCCATGTCATGGCCATTTCTACTGATCATAATTCCATTGTTGAGGTATACTAACAAAAGCCCAGAACATTTTAAAATCAATCAATCAATCAATCAATCAATCAATCAATCAATCAATCAATGTTTATTTATATAGCCCAATATCACAAATGTTACATTTGTCTCAGTGGACTTCACAGTTTGTACAGAATATCAGTATGACAATACGACACCCTCTGTCCTTAGACCCTCACATCGTACAAGGAAAAACTTCCGGAGAAAACCCCACAGTTTAAAGGGGAACATGGGAGAAACCTCAGGGAGAGCAACAGAGGAGGGATCCCTCTCCCAGGACGGACAGACGTGCAATAGATGCCGTGTGTAAATTGAAAAGATAATACATTTGCAACATAGGTAGTCCAAATGTTTGGAAATGCATGTGTGTATAATAGGAAGATGAATCCATAAGGATATCCATCCAGGACTTATGATCCAGGACCACAGCCACGACTCAAGATCCAGGACTCACAATCCATGACACAGGACCGCAGGATCATCCATGACTCCGGATCCTGGGAAAAGACCCCACTCATCCTCACCATGCTCTGTTCTCCCTGCTGCCCTCCGGCAAAGGTTCCACAGCTTTAAGAGCAAAACAGTCAGATTCTGTAATAGCTTTTTCCCCCATGCCATCAGACTGCTGAATATTAAGTAGACCAGTAACATAGAGATTACATTACCCTGTGTAAAGCGCACATATTTTCTATATAGAATGACTATTTTATTTATATGTATAGTAAGTCTTTATATTTTAAACGCACACTTTATCTTTAATTTTTTCAGCACCACGTCACTATTATTTATTTATATGTATAATTTTAACAAGTTTTTATATTGTCCCGTTCCTGTAAGCCAGTACAACACATTTTTGTTTTAATAGTACACTCTGTGTCTTGTTGAAATGACAATAAAGTATGTCTATCTATCTATCTATCTATCTATCTATCTATCTACTAGAATAGATTTACATTGTGCAATTTACAGCATCTCTGTATAGAATGTGTATCACTCTCTGTCCTACACAGCTTGTTGGAGCTCCTGCCCCCCCCCCTCCCTGTGAGCCCAGTGTGCTCTGATTGGTCAGCTCGCCCACTCTGTTCTGATGAGTCCACCACCGTTACAGCGGAACATCAGTGATTATGTGTTACAATGGCGTTAGCAACTAGAAAATGAAACCAGTAATGACAAACAGATGAGAATGCCGCGTGGGGTCTGGGTGCCGTGTTGGCGGGACGTTGCGGGGCTCGCTGCTGGAGCGGACAGTGTGAGATGGCTTAGTGTTGTTTCCTGGTTGATGCATGGGGTCTGCGGGACGGCGGGACACGGCGAGGCCCGGCCCGAGCTGGGCCGGAGCACACACACACACACCTGCAGCCTGGCTGTGGGTCTGTGTGTGTGCTCGGACCGGGCCTCACCGTGTCCCGCTGTCTCAGGCTGAGTCCAGGCTGAGAAATCCGCCGAGCTGCAGCTGAGAAAAACAAGGCTGGCTGAGTGAGTGTGTGTGTGAGGAGCTCCGCGGATTGGTCCATTTGGATCGTCGTTACGTCACTTGGTTCCCGGAAGAAAAAAATGGAAAAAGAAAATCTCCAACGAGGCGTTCTGGGGCAGCATAGACACGTCTTTTCTGTGTTAGAGTTTTACTCGCTACAGGGTGTACTTTGAGGGTTTGTGACTCTGCAGACCATTTCATAACACACAAGGGGACGGTTAATAACCGGAAAAGCATGACATGGGCCCTTTAAATTCAAATGACAAGAAGATATTTTGGCCGTTTGATCAGCCAAATTTCTGTTAAAGCAACCCCAAGTATCTTTTGATAGACTGCATACCTGCAGCAACAAGTTAAAACATGTAGCGCAAGACAAGCACAGGTAAAACAGTATGTAAAAGGACTCATTGATTTAGATTAAAACAGCAATGTATGGATAAAGTGAGCTTAAGTGAGCTAAAATTAGCCACCAAAAGCTTGGCTGTAACATTTTCATTGCTAATGAGGCACTTGTCTTTTGTAAAAGATTGTGTTATTTTAAAAGTTATTCGTCTACAAAGTTTTGCAAGAGTTTGGGGCCTTTACGCTAAGTCTTTCCATAATGTTCCCCTATATGACTTATACAGTACATGTTGACAGCTAGGCTTTAGGGCAAGGTGTGTTATACCCCTACCAGATACTTCCCCCCACCACTAGTGATATCATTTCATCAAGCATCCAAAACAATTTCTGCTTGCAGTGGCTGGGTGTTGAACATGACCTGTATGAACATGAAGGCACTTAATGTGTCCCTGTGGGTGTATGAGAGTGTTGACTCATATCAAGCCACATTAGCACATTTTGAAGACACACCTTTATAGCTCCATTAAATGTCTAGGCAAGCTAAGGAATGAAGGAGTGGTATGTGGGTAGGCAATTAATTCGGAGGAAGGAAAGGAGTCAAAGCAAATACAAAAAATATTGTCACGAAAATAAAAGCATTCATTTATCCCCACATCCTGAATTTATACGTGGGGCAATTTGATCCAAATAATTGTAGGATATCAGGATTTGCAGAATGAGAACGGCAACAGTCTAAAGGGATTCTCTAACACGTTTTTCATTGAGGACAGTGTAAATTAGGGTATCATGTAATTGAATCAAACAGAATAACAATGGTTTTCCAGGTTACCAGAGATGTGGAAGCAACAGTACACAGTAACTGAGAACTCAGTGACGTTTGGGTGAACATGTTCTGACACCCACCAGAGCTGGATTTCTAAACATGGGAAACACTAGAAGGGGACCCAAGTTGGACGGATGCAGAAATGTGGAACATCTTAGTCAAGAGATCTTTCCACCCAAAAGGAGACATATCATTAAGGTCTCAACATGCTTATTACACTGCCTCCTCATCTGGCTTCATCAAAACCAGATGGGGCTTTTTATATGAGCGGAGAAAGCGCTTAGTGAAAGTAAGAGTAGAATGTTTTTTTCATTTTTCTTCTTAATTACAAGTTGAAGCATTGAGGATATTCCATGATGGAAGTGACAGGGAAATTGGGTTTGTTGATCTTGCAATACTTTGAGGACATTTTGACTGATACAATGGACTGCATTTGCTGATTCAACATACATTACTGCTCAATAGGATTGTTCAGATGAAGGTTGGATTTGGGAACTTGTAGCATTGTTTTATGGAGCCTTATTGTCCATATCCCCCACTCTATAGACATATTGGTTTGTCTGTTCATACTTATAGCAATGTTAGTTGGTTGCTAGATCAATCCAAGAGTCTACCAAGTCTTCAGACTTTTTCTTCTACAGTACTACCATGATCAGGTAACGCTCTTCTATCAGTCTGATACGTTGGTTTAACACAGAATTTACCCATTTGTTTGTGGACTATGGTTTTGAAGCCTTGAGTTTTGCCACACAAACAAAACCCTAAACAGAGAGGGTTTAGGCTACCAAGATGTTACAATAGAGTTGCGTTTCTAATACCTGCAAAACTAAAGACACTTCCATTAGTGTCAGCTGTATGTTGTGTGTTTACTAGTAGATGCTTACACACTTTATTAAAACACTAAGATGCATGGTAGACAGAGCAAACCATGTGTTAGCAATGTGTTTGTGAGCATGATATGTTGCTGATGTAAGCATTCAACTCAAGCCCTGCTGTCCATAAACCCAACCTAACACAGTCAGAATCAGGTGTAGACATTTTAATCTTGTCACCAAACAAACACTGCATCATTGTGAGAATGGTTCGGTATCATTTCCATAAACAAATCTGACCATAATGGGTTGGTTGTTTCCAACACCAGCACCTGTGGCTCAAAAACCACATTCCCAATATAACTTTTGCTTCTCTTTTTTTTTCAAACAGAGTATTCATACTAGTGTCTAAAAATAATCTGATATGAAATGTGTGTTTTTAATCATACATTTTTTTTAATGACATGATTTCCACCAACTTGTTTATTACCATTCTTGTAGTAAAGGTACAGTAAGAGAACATCTTAAAACAAATAATATAACTTTCACAAATAATAGGGATCTGGCTAAAACAAATCCAAAATCAATAAGCTTTAACTCTTTAACTTTATCCTTTGGCATCAATGTGTTTAAATCAAACCACAGCTGAACAAAGCACACCGAGTTGTGCAACAGTATGCCTCTAATACCTACAAACAGCTTGAACCACATGCATCTAGTGGGAGTCTATTCCCACACAAAGGAAACAGATTACAGGATAAAAGAACTCTGAGAATATGTCATTATGGTTTTTGAAAGTGCTGAAATGAAGAGCAATTGCAAGAGTTTGCACAGAGATGGACAACACCTCCCATTGTAGAGGATGATAAAGAGTATTTGCTCTACCCATCTTCTTCATTTGTCTACCCTTTCTTAAACCCCTTAGTCTTTCATATTTACTTCAGGTGAAAGTGGGAGCATTTCACTGCAGGAGCTGCCACACCCCACAGGGGAAAGGAATGTGGAGGAGGAGGAGGAGGAGGAGGAGGAGGAGGAGGAGGAGGAGGAGGAGGCAAGCCCAGATAGCTGCCACCTAAATCACGGCTTATGGTGGATCAGATTTCTGCTTAGCATACAAAGCCAGCCAAGCAAATAAAAACACAGCCTTACAACATGTAGGGAGAGATCCTTGACTGGTCCTTCTGAAGAAGATCAAAAGTAGTATTATGTTCTCAGTATATGACTCAAACACTGTGGCATGTCAGTCACCAATCTTAAAAAAAAAAATAGGAGGTGCATCTTAATATTTTCCACGCCGAATTGGTATAACCGATAGGAAGCACAGTGAATGAATTTTATTGGACATGCATGACTATATGATGTTGAATGGTTCAATGTATAACGCAACATTGTATTTTATAACCTCTTCATATTAAAAATAACAATATTTTTCTCTGAAAAGTAGAACAGTGTAAGCAGAAAGTACCTCAACATAGCACTTCATTAGGTACTTTGTTGAATCCCACCACTACTGTACCATTGATACCATCATAACTTCAGAAAGTAGTTACTACTGACGTCCTATCACTCTCTAAAATAAAATTGGAGAAGTCTGCAATGTAGATGTTTTGAACATTTCTTAGATAAAAAGTCACCCTATCAGTGTTTACATCCTGCGTTTAAAGTTTTGCATAAAGATAATGCTGCCCATTATGACCATGTCATATATTTGTTAGCTACTCATTTATAAAAAGACCAACAATGAGGTTAGAGCCTAGAAATAACTGATAGGTATCTGCTGCTCATGGCTGATAATAATAAAAACAAGTGTATTACCTTTAGTTTAGAGGATAAGAAAGGTTAAGTTGGAGAGAGAAAAGATGGATGATTCATTATTCCATACATTTGACCAATTCAAATCTCACTTTTGTTAAAACCCTGCTCATAAAACAGCTCTGACAATTCAGATGTTCATTATTTTCTAGTATTGTACATTAAAAAAAAACGTCTTTTTTTTTTTTAATGCAAATTGCAATTCTTGTCTTCCTCAATCTTAGTGTCTGTTATGCAATTGTCACCAAACTGTCAATAATTTATCCGCCATAGCTTTGTTTTCAGAAATATGCATTATAATGTACATTTACCATTATCAGACGTTATGTTTTTGGACCAAATAAAGTATACTTGTATCCTAGTATTTTTAAATAACTTGACATCAATGATTGATGATTAGGAAGCTAATTGACTTCCTGAAATTAAACCATGAAAGGCAGCCTGTTTTTCAGTCAAGCAAAGCTATGCACTGAGGCAATGTTATTAAATATAAATGTGTTGAATTAGCCGTGTTAAATAAACCAGATAAATTAATCTTCTTTAGGGGGAAAAGAAAAAAACGTTTGTTCATTCATATTTGACATATTTATAATTCTAAAATGTTGTCATTTGGATAAATAATGTAGATTATCGTGCTGACACAAAAGTCCCTAAACATTCAATCTCCTCAAAGCCATGAGTGAGTCATATCTGTGCCATGATGCATCGTCCAGTTTTAATCCAAAATGATCTCCAGCCTGTCGGCAGACATCAGATAATGTTGTCAGAATTAGATCCAATGATGAAGCTGCAGACCCAGTTTCACCCAGACTCAACAGGCCTCAGGATTAGATCCGCGGCAGCTGAGATTTAAAAATAGCTGCGCTCTGAGCTTCGGAAAGGTCCGCGGAAAGCACATCTGGTATAAAGTTTGTCGCTAATGTTTAAAGTGGTGGATTCGAATGCAACAGGGCAATTGGAAAATAGCTGATGTAGTTTTAATGGCACAGAGGATAACATGTAAATGGCATGTAGCTCCCTCTGCAGGTCACTTGGCTTAGAACAGAGATTACAGTCAATGTAACTTTAATATGCCCAAAGGTACATTTAAGAGTGAGTCATTTAAAAGAGTAAACTGTTTTCTTTTAATAAGGGCAGAGGATGTAACAACATCTTAGCAGTTTACAAAGTGGACTGCCTGAATAAAGTGTAAGTAGGCAAATGGAGGTTTTAAGACCATACTGTGTGTTTTCAGAGATGATCAAATAAATCAAATTGCCATGATGGTGCAGGGCTGCTCAATTCATCGTATTTTAAAATCGCGTTTACGATTATGGCTTGTAACGATTATGAAAACAACGGAATCGAAATAAAACGATTATTTTTGTATTACTATTATTACTTTTCGGTTTTTAAATAAAAAATTTTTGGGGGGTTTTCAGTTGAACTATACTTAAAGTTGAAGGTAATCAACTGTTAAAAACATACTGTTCAAATGTTTTTTCTCCAATGAATTGATGTTTTCAAAGTCAATGAATAATCACATTTAATAATCGCAATTACAATTATTGACCCAAATAATCGAGATCATGATTGTTGCCATAATCGAGCAGCTCTATGATGGTGGTTTGTCAAATTATTTTGACCACCATGTTGTTTTGCCTGCTTCACTCCATAGTAAAAAAATACTACAGACTCAAAACATGTAATATCCATGCTGATGATCATGATCAAACTATTAACAGTTTAGTTGTCAATACAGTTAACTTAAGTGTTAACTTAAGTGTTTTAGCTCCACACTAAACAAAATGAATCAATAAATCGATGATAAGTTAAAGCAACATTTATATTTTCTCTTTAGAAGATGTCAATAAATGTTGTCACTGAATTTAAGAAGAGAAATAATCTGTGTCACTAACAACAGTGAACATTGTGCTGCTTCAAAAAGATGGAATTGTCTCAAACTGTTAGAACAAACTATTACGAATGTAAAACCTTATGATTAACTGATATTGTAGGTTCCTCTTTTCTTTTATCTTCTATTAATTCAATATTTTGTCATGTGGTAATTCCAAGTAACCATCTAAATGTGGAAAAAGAGGAAATTGAGGGATGTTTCCATGACAACAGATCAAAAAACATACAAAAGCATGTGCGGTGGTAGCTGTGACTGACTCTTACTCATGGCTGTTTTTTTAGACCCACAGACAGATGAGTCTCCCCATAACTGATTGATTTCAAGTGGAAAGGAAAACTCCGTCGTCCAGCCAACAGATCACTGTACCAATATCAGAAAGGAATACAAGGTTTTCACCACTAGATGGAGTCAGATCATAACCACTCCCAAACTTGTTTCATGTTACATTACTGCTGCAACTATAGAGTATAAACTATGAACAAATACTTAATCATTTTGACGGACAAATACATTGTTTTCTCCCAATATATACTATAGTAATCTAAATAAACGTCCATTTGTAATGGGACCTAATGGGAACTTTGCAATGACACACGTATAACACCCTGGTCAATAGAAAGCTTTCCTCCACAAATTAACCAACAGCACAATCAACACATACAACACTGTAAAAAATACTTTGTTACAAAAATAAAACTCATACATTGAAACTAAATATAAGGTAGTCAGGATATTCAGTAAAATGTACCTAAAGGTATAGAATGCAGAAAACACATTTCAGAATCTGGACTACTAATATGCTAAAATGATGTACAAAGCAAAGTTATTGGTTACATTACCCCACTGCTATTCCATTGATACTATCATAACTTAAGAAAGTAATTTTTAACACACTGATATCAGTCTGTAAGTAAACATTATAGAATTCTGACATATAGATTGTTTAATATGTACCCTATATTATCCCCATCCTAACATTTCTGAGATAAAACTGGTCACTATCAGTGTTTACATCCTGCTACTAGTTCAGAAAGATAATGCTGCCCATAAAGATCCCTATATATATTCTTGTTGTTCATTTACAACAAGACAAAAACATGAGGTTTGAGCCAGGAACTATAACATGTTCTAAGCATTGTGTATGACACCTTTACTGCAACTTGTAGCTTATCTAAAGGAATGAATTCCTTAGAAAATACTCACACTTTGTATTATTTCGAGACATGTTACCACTCCTCAGAGCTTGACTGTTCAGATAGTATGTCACCTCCCCCATCATAACTCAAGGGTACCAAATTGCTAACTCATGGTTGTGATGGATGCATTCTGTGAGATTTATCTTCACTTTCCTCTGATGTTAATATGGAATTGTGTTTTCACAGCAGCAGCTTGAGGCACATTCTTTTTGCATTTGTTCTCTATTACATTATGACTTAGGACCCAACCACAACATCTGCATTGTCTTCAGTCTTCTGTGTCACTGCTTTTCTTAACCCATTTTCTTTAATAATTTGTTTACTGAAATACTAGAATAAGACAAAGTATATTCACAAAAAACTGCCAAGTTCAGGGCTCTGGCAGTAACAACCATGTGGTCTCCTCAACAAACTGACCCCCATTGGCCCCCACCCAGTCCATAAACTACTACATCAGGTCCCTGCACTCACCTGCACAACATCTTACTGTTCAGATATCAAGATCAACCTTTATAATCTAAATATCTGCTTCTTTCTCCATATGAGCCCATCTCTTAAAGATAATTCCCTCGCTCATGATCCCATAATCCTGCAATTGTGAGCAAGACCACCCAGTAGCCCCCTGTGATCCAAACATACCACTCCAGCTGGTGTGAGGGGAGTTAAAAAGGAAACAGGAAGCACTTTCTGAAAAATGAGAGCTGTACTGGTGGCCATGCAGCGCTACTCTTTGATGGGCAAAACCAAAGATAATCGACAATTCAACCTTATCTTCACATCATGTTTGCCTATATCCTCTTCCTGTTTGTACATTTATTGTAAAAAGAAAGTCCAATAAAACCAAAAATCTATAAACCCTGACTTCTAAGATCAAGTAATGATTGTATGTGTGGTCAAAGGAGCAGTCTTCTCAAGTCAACTTGAGCATGTGACAATTTACGACAGGGCACAGGTGAGATCTTCCTAGGTCGCTTTTGAAAGAGAAAGTGACCTCAATATGCTGTGTTCTCTCCTTACAGGACACTGACCTCTGACATAGGACTGTACCGGATGCTGTCTGATCTTTTTACATGTTGCAATGACCACCATCACTCACTGAACAGCATTTCTGGATGAATTGCTTCAACGATTATTTTAAGACTGCACCAATTGAGCCTGAAATTAAATGTAATTGCTACCCTATTAGCTTAAAATGGATATAGCTGCAATTAAAACATTACATTTGAGAAATTCACTATGTTGATAGCAAACAAAAAAGAAAACCTGCCTGAAAAGAATCAGGTAAAACTGAAGTGCTGTCTCAAATGTCTGTCCGTTTTAATATTATTGAGTCAACCTTATTCAGTTGTTTTAAGTGTTATCTTAGTCACACTAGACACATAAGGAAGCACTTCACCTCATGTAAGATGTACAATTAAAGGGAGTAGTAAATGACTACATTGACATTTAAGGAAATCAAGTCTTTAATTTCTTGGGGAGAGCCAGATAAGAAGAGTGATAAGACTCTCCTCTCTGTCCGGTCAATAGGAATCTACTGCCAGCAACCTGTTAGCTTAGCTTAACATAAAGAAAGGGCATAACAGCTAGCCCTTGACTCCCAAGTTAACCAAAACATAATTTCTAAAGCCAAACATTTTTACATTTATCGTATTTGTATAATCCATTCTGCATTTTCCAGAGGAACATGTGCAGGTACATTATTTAGCCAGGCACAAAAAATGCTGGCCAAGTTTTTGTTTTCTTTGGACAGCGTGAGGCTAGCTGTTTCACCTTTGTTCCAGTCTGTATGCTAACCTAAGCTAACCGGCTGTAGCTTCATGTTGAACTGACAGATATGAGAGTGGTTTTAATCTTTTACTATCTCCCTCTTAGCAAGAAAGTGAATCAGTACATTTCGCAAAATTTCAAACTATTGCTTTAATTTTAGATAAATGTTTGGAAATGTTTGTACCAAAACTGTATTGAAGTCAGAAATCCGTGCCAGCAATAACTGAACAGAAGTAACACATTGTTCCTAAAGGAAAACTGTACTGAGGCAGGGCCTGAATAAATACTGAGTCATGAAAAATGACTCAGGACACTTTAAACATAACTGCAATCAAACTTTGTTTATTTGACTTAGAACTGATGTTTTCTGTAGTACATGAATTATTACTATAACTGCAAAGAGGGACCCCCTTCATAAAGTAACACCAAGATACATCAGCATCAGCTCTTTAGGTAAACTGCTGATGTCATGGTATACTAAATGAGTCAAGGAGAGCTGGGAAATCCCTAATTGAGGTCACAAGGGGTATAAATAAAGAACCAGCAAAGGAACAGTTATGTTTCTACGGTCCCAATGCAGCTCATAAATAAAGCTCTAAATGAACGTCCTGTATGTGCTCCATTTGTCTTTTTGTCTCATCAGGGTCTGTTAACTACTCCCTTAGGACATACGAAGTGTATCCACAGCCCCTTTGGGTATCTTCAAACCCCTGAGACATAAGTTCCCTGTTTATGTTATGACTCATGCCCACTCGTTCTCCAGCGGCAGTCAAAGTGGTGTAGGCGATCGAGTCCTGGAAAAAAATGCACACACACACACGCACACATTTGATGGTGTTGCTCAATTGCTCCAGAGTCGGAGTTATGACTGTTTCCAGGAAAAATGCCTGCTTTTCCACAATCCAGGCCAACAGCAGTGGCAGAGCTCCACCACCACAGCCCACACAGCTCAGTGTGCCACTTACATTCATCTATAAAAGAGTTTGTTTGGCAATGCGTGTGATTAAATGGCACTTGTGAAATCATTCTAAAAAAGGAGTTGACACCTTTTCAAACCTTAGCTCCCGTATAGAGAAAATAAATGTGAGCCTACTTTAAACTACAGGAACATTTGGAAGATACTGGTAGTGGCCTGCCATGCTGATAATGTATCAGGCCTTTCCTACACCCAGGACATGGTTGAACCATACACTCAAGCATGTGCACCAGCTTGCTACTCCCTCACGAGTGCGACCCAGGATGCCCCTCAAAAAAAAAAAAGAACTTCTCACAACTTACAGTAGAAAAGTTGTCTCCCTGAATGATAATATACTTACAGGGCTTTGTATCCTCAAAGTTGAATGGATTTATTCTAAATTGCTTTGGATAAAAGCATTAGGTGGTAGAATCGGAATGTAAAATAATGTGATTACAATTTTAAAGTAGTATGCTCGTATCCACCCCCTGATTCGGTTCTTCTCAAAATATGGATGGACTGTTACTTGGTCCATACATGTTCACCGAGTTCCATGGAATCCGGGAAAATTGTTTTTAGTGATTCTAATGAAAACCAAACTAACCAACCGACAATTCAACCAACAAAACGTCCTTGGCGGATGTGATCAAATAGCCTACTGTTCAAACTTGTTATGCTGAGAATACCGGTTATGATAAATTATGCAAATCAATGTACCGTCCCATTAATACAGTAGCTTGGGAACAGTCCAAGGACATCCTTTCCTTAAGAAGTTAAGGCGGATAGGATGTCGCTGCAACACTACAATTGTAGCAAGTGTGAGATCTGCTTTGGTATGTCCCACTGGCGCAGTCTGAGGATAGGAAAACAAACATATAGGAAGGGTCAAAGTTCAGCAAGTGAATGCTAAGTGTTGGACCTTGCGGTTGACACAGTATTTACAATCAACGTCAGCCATGCCCCCTTCCTTGTGACCTGCCAGCTGACCTCATTCCAACATGGTCAGAGATCCGCGTTCCCACCTTTTGCACGCAAAGCACAGTGTGGGGGGGGCATCTGACGAGAAACTGAAGCAACACTAGGGTGGTAACAGCTAGCTAAGCTGAGGAGCTAACTAGAGGACAGAGTTTTTTTATCTAGCATAATGGATGCCAATGAAAAAGGGGACAGCTAAGAACATAAAGCCCGATGACAAGCCTTATCTAAAAAACATGGATCACCAGAGACGGCAGCTGCATTTAAACCTTCAGTACTCAGGAGGATACAACATTTGCAGATAGAACATAATGTCAGGGTCATGTAAACAACAGTAAATAATCAAATGAGCTAATGGTGATATATCATTGGTCATATCAAAGGGTTTTAATATTGACATTTAAGGGCAAATTTATCAGAACGCCATTTCAAAATGCAAAGCTTCCAATCCTAAATCAGCCCAGATCATATGATTGCCTGAACATTTCACGGACAGACTGTCAAATGTCCCTAAACAATTTATCGTTTATCTACCTTTTATTTCTCCATTGTTAAACCAAGATAAAGTCATCAAAGTGCTGTTGAACAGACACATTGATACATGTCTTTTGATAGAATGTCAGTTCCATGGCCTTAAGCCAGAACAAACACACACACAAACACCAATCTGTCTTGATATATAGCCAAACTTGACAAGACAGGTTTGGGAGGGACCTAGTCCGGCATTGTTACAGAGTAGTAAGTGACCTGAGTTCTGCTAATTTTAACCACGACTGTTTTTTATCAATGTACTGTGACATGTTAGACTGTCAATCTAATGTCACTCCTCCAATGCTGGCAGAGCGTAATGAGGGCCAGTCTCTTTGCAAGTAAGGACAAACAAAAAATTGCACGTAAAGGACTGGTGGCACCTTCAACAGGTCAGAATGGGAAACGGCTGACAGGTCTTTAGGTTGCACGTGCAGGGTAAACATGCAATATATGAAGATGTGTGAGACCTTGTGGAGTTAGAGATATGACCTTTATAGGTCAAAGGATCAATTATTATAAAAAAAACATTGGGCTAAAAGGTAATTAGCCGTGGGATTGATTATGCTTACAAATGTAATGGGTTCTTTCCACCTTTCAACCAAGTTTCTTGAAGTCAGGCCAACCAACCAACCAACCAACCAACCAACCAACTCACCAAACCTAATAGGACATAATCAAAATGATACATGTGCAAAAATATACCCTAAACCTAACATTGCTAACATGGTATTTGAAGGTAAACTTAACATTCAACGAGGAAGAAATAAATCAAACACTCCTCTAGCATCCAGCTACTTTGAAAAAAAGGTCACTCATCAATTTTTTAAACCTTCAAAATACAACCTTGTTTTAATATCCTGCAACTGCTCTTACCTTGCCTCTTTGGTTTTCTCAAGCGCCAGAATACAATTAGGGTAACTAAGTGCCCCAAAACCACCAGGATGGGGAAAGTGGGTCCTGAGGGGCTGGAAGGCATTTTTTGGGAAGGATAGATAAGGATAAGGTAGATGGGATCAGGGGACAGGCCCAGGCTGTGATGACAGGTGGGCCTTCATTGGGAGGGGGCAGGGAGGAGAGAGTGTGCTGGGGCGGTGTGGGTGTGGCAGAAACATTTAAAAAAGAAAAAAGGACACCCAAAGCAGGAATTCCGGCACCACCCTGAAGCTGTTACTGGAAGTCTTCTTCTGGTCTGCTCCTGATTAGCTGTTAATCCATATTATAGATATCTCAATCTATGGTTTGGTTTGGTTGGACGTCTACCTGTTTCAATGAAGCAGGAAGAAAATTAACTAACCTATACTTTGTCACTGTTGCTTATCAGATGCACCTCTGTGGCTCATTTGATCTTAGTGATACAATAACTTCATGTTATCAGGCAGAGTGGGCTTGTTATCTCCATTCTTAGCAAATAAGACATTTCGGTAGAAAACGGTTCAACCCAGTTAAGCAATGCCAAGCAATAATATCCTTGAGTGAATCACACTTGCTCAATAAAGTGTACTTTTTTTTAGGTTACATAACAAAACACAACATGATTAGTCTTAAAAAGGCAGGAACTACAAATATAAAAAAGGACCCGCTTTTTTGAACGCACTTCTGTAGATGTATAGGGATCATCCAGTACAATAACAGGTGGTTGTGGTTTTTATAGCAATCCGGAATAGCCCAGACGGACACGCGATTGTATCTCACACGCAGACAAAAGGTTTCGGATATGCAAGTCTTCCCTGCTTGTTTACGTCCATCAGATGTCATGATGGACAGGATAGAAGTGGTGGGGGGTGGCATTTCTCTCCTCAACCCCTGCCCTCACACACTTCTATCGGCATACCAATCAAATAAAGGAAAATATTGAAGGCAGCCAATCTCACTCATGAATCAAGTTACACTGTAGACAGGTTTAAATAAGGAATACAATCCGTAGCAGAAGGTTACTCTTTGTTAAACAAGTGTGTCTGTCGCGTCCGAGCACCCATCGGGAACACAACAAGACTTCACACGGTGCATTTGCCAGAAACTCAGTAGCCAAACAGACACACAGTTAGAAACAGACAGACACGCCACATCAACCCCATTCTGTGGACCTACCAGGTATGATCTTCATCTAAGAGGCGGTACGGGGCAGAAAGAGGAGGACGAGAGCTTTACAGAGGGGGAATGAAGAGAACGGGAGAGGCTCCTGTATGTTTGCTCTGAACTGCCTTGTTTCTCCCTTGTGTTCAATTTTGACAGGCTGTGCCTTCTGCTAGGATCCGTCAGCCTGCTCTCCCGTGGCTAGGGGAGGAGGGACGACGCGCCATGGCAGGGGAAGGGGGCAGGAGCGAGGGGACTGAGGGGGTTGAGAGGGGTGGGTGGCAAGGGGGAGAGGGTCGGGGCTGACTGAGGGTTATAAATATCTTCCAGAGCTAAATGATCACACAGTGTCACAGTTAGAAACTGATGGAAGAGCTCAAGCAGGACACTTGGCTAAGCTCACCCTTAGCGACAACCTCCACAAACACAAGCTCCCTCCCGCCCTCCTTTCCTAGTGCTCTCTCTGATGATGATCATGGCAGGTTTATTGTGTAATATAGAGTCACAGCTCTCAGCCAGAAAAACAAATTTCAACATATGCTAGAAGCATCATTACGATATAAAATTGTCGACACATACAAAAGTAGAGTCATCACTTTATACGACAAGAAGCATTTATGCCATACATAGTTAGCTTGATGATGATAAAACTAAATATGATATGTGATGCAATGTGATACAGTAATAAACTCATATATCAATTTATAATTTCTTCCAACAGTAACTTTGGTGCTGATTTTCTCATTTTTATTGATTGGTTATCACTGTAAATGAGATGGGTTGCATTGGGTATGGTCAGTGTCATTATGGGAAAAGGCACTGGCAACAACACTAAGTGGATGGATATAGCCAGTAAATATGAAATATGAAAACTGAGAGCTAGGACTGATGGAATAATGATTATGTCCAGTCTGGTATCACCAAATGGCATGATTTTCTTTGTTATCATTTGCATTTATTGCTTTTTGCATGTCATTTCAGATCGCAGCAATATTAGATGTTTAAATAAAGTGTTTCAGATGGTGTATTTAACAGGAATGTAGGGAGGAAGACAGGGTGATTGGGTGGGTGAAACAAACACAAGTTAATTGTTGACTTGTAATTTACGTAACAAACCAATCTATTCTAACCACCCAAACCATGTTCCTTTAGACAAACCTTACTTAACTTAGGTTTAAACATAGCAAACAATATGATTCAATCCTAATCCTAACCACTGTCATTTCCTAAACATAGTTAAGTATTTGTGTTTTAATTCACAATGTTAACCACATGTTAAAAACTGCTTTGCTGTGTCTTTATGTCATTGTTTATTTTGTCTGCTTCATTTAAGTTTGTAACTTAATATGAATTCCATATTTTAACTCAAACCTCACCATGTGTATTCTAATATGATAATTTGATAATGAAAACAGAATGCAAAAACTTTGACCTTTGACATTGTCTTTAAGGTGCTGTGTTGTAGGCACCTTCCCAAGAGATCATGTTGTTGAATGATATAGCCACACACAGAGTTTAGTGATGGAAAGATTGTAAGTTGAGCTCTAGGCTTCATTCTCCATTGCTTTTGGGATTGCAGCAATGCATTCTCTAAATATAGTTGCTTTTAATATGTGCGAATGGCTTGGGCAATCACAGTGTTGACAACTGGTTTCATTTCTCCGTAAAAGCAATTCCAGCCGGTGTCTGGAGAGCAGAGCTGTGTCATGAAACATGGACAATATAGATGGATGCCCTGTGTGCAGCTATACTGAGAAACCATGTGGGGGCTTTACAGAGGATCACAGGGAATTCCTCAATTGACTTGACTTGTGCCTTCACAAACTGAGCCTCAAGCTCATAATATTCACGTTTAGACTCATAGCCGAAAGGTATTCAAAGCTCTTGTCCAGAAGGAATACCTTGTATCTCAATCTACACCTATAAACTGTTGGAGCTTCACTTTGTAAATACTGCTGTCCCTTACTTAAAAATCTATCTTGACAAGCCATGTGGTGAGTTTTCACCTGAGAAAACATTTCATAAAGCAAGGGTCAAAACAGAGAGGTCATATTTGATATACTTGTGAAATAAAACACTACATAATACTGAAACGTGTAGAAGACGCACAAAATCCAACTATTTCAAATGACTCACAAAACTGAGCCCTTGCAGTACAGTCCAACATTCACCCTGGGAAATGACTAACGTCACAACCATCTTGGCTAGAACCTCAATATTTTCCACATGTTATCAACCCCTAGTTTTGGGGGATTTGGTTCACAGTTGGCTAAATGTTTTATTGCTATAACAGATTTCTGATTCTGCGTCATGACCCAGACTCTACCCATGATGTTGCGGTGGGCTGCTGTTAAGTTTGACATTTGGTGTTTGCCTACGCGGTACTTTGAAATTCTCATGAGACAGTATAATGCTATGGTTTCTCATTACAATGTTACGTCATTTCTGGCCGCTTTACAGAATTTGCTTCTTCTAAAAAAGTTTTAAACTAATATTACAGAGGTATTAATGTCTGATTCTTGTTTTATATTTAAAACATGAATACATATCAATAATTCAGCAGCTTTGGAGGATTACAGTCGGGCACTCTGGTTTCATTCCAAATCTGTATTTTCAACCCTGGCAAAGGCTCTTTGTATCAACAGTATCTCTCCATTGTCAAAATGTTTGTTTGGGCTGCTTTCATTATCAATTTATATAAGGTCGGCTGATATGTTCTGACACTTATGAGTGCAGTAAAATATTCAAAGTGATTTCACGGGTGGAGCAGTGAAAGATGGGGCACGACAGCTAAGGTCAATTACTTTGTTTGGAGCAAAACATCTCTGGTGGTCATCAGCAGCAGCAGATCTACTTAAGCTGCCAACTCACAACACAGGCTTTGATAGATAGCGTGGGATTGAACAGTCATTATGTCCCTTATTCTTTCTATTTTTTCGAACTGAAAAGGTCAGGATAATAACTCGAGCTCTCAGATGTGAGAATGGTCCGGGTGAGTAATAACATCAAAATGATGTGCCACCAGAATGAGAGGCACAAAACTGCAGCGTTCTGTAGATCTTCATTTAAAGAATGCATGATTTCAGAGAGAGAGAAAAAAACACGAAGGCCCTCAGTGCCATGTCTGGGATGTGATTTACTCTAATTGCCACTGGTGCCATGTGTGGGCAGAGTTTAAAACTGCCTCTCAACCATGTCCATTTCATACAAATCCCATACAGCGCCCTTCATTAAAAAAAAAATGCCTCACATAATGCATTCCCTTGAAATCTAAACCAGTTTAAGAATCCCTTGTTTTGAAAGCAACATTTTTGTGGCATAAGTAACTTTTTGCAAATATTTTTGCTCTTTCCTGGTTTTGCTGATTCAATAAAGGGAAGAAAGTGTGGAAAGACAAAAGTAGACATACCTTGCGGACACTATATACTAGGGTGTAACTGGGTCTGCTGACAGCTAAATATTAGCTAACATACCAAGAATGCCATACTCTAGGAAAACAGCACTATAAGTTATATCTCTGTAAATCAACATATTTGGGGTAAAATCTGAAAGAAAATGCTTTGGCAACATTGCACTGAACCTGCTTGACAAAGAAAAAAGAGAAAAAGGTTGTCCAATACATGAGATACAATATTCTGCTATGGCTATATGTGTAGCATTTGGTCTATATGACACATGACAATGGTTGGTAATGGACAGCAGATGTCAGCAGTGGGTCACCAAACACTGTGTTCATCTGATAAACTGGCACTGCTTAGTCCAGGGGTGGGGAACCTTTTTCCTCTCAAGGGCCATTTCAATTTTTACAACATCCTTCGAGGGCCGTACAAATTATTGAACTCAATGTCTGCTTAAAAAACTCAAATCACAGCCCATTCATTTCGCCTTTCTTTCATGCTGTGCAAAGAAAAAGCAACCTCTTAATCCTGATATTTGACCATGACCCGCGCATTCATGCACCGTGGTACGACCACCAAAACAGAAAGATATCGACACAAGATGTGTGCAAATGTATTTAGTTTCATATCCACGTGGACATGATTTAAGTGTGTGTGTGTGGGGGGGGGGGGGGGGGGGGGGGGCGGATCTAACCTCATCTAGGGGGGTTTGGGGGCATGCACCACCAGGAAGATTTTTTTTTAAATGTTGAAGTTAAAAGCATCAATCTGGTGCACTTTGAGAGCAACATGAAGAGATCTATGGATACATCTCTCAACACCCATTTGAAACAGAACTGCAAGCTGATTTTGTTCTTTGTGGATATTTTACAAATCACTTCCCTTTCAAACTGTATTCTTGTTTATTAATAACAACTTTTTTTTACTGTCATATTAGTATTGTATACCTGTTTACTTTATTCTCTTATTTTTCTATAACTATAATGATCATATAAAGATGTGCCTTTACCTCACTGGTTGGAGAAAAAGCTTCTTATATTCGTTAGCATAGCTAGCTAACCAGATGCTAATAACAACAAAGTTATTAACTGTATGATCAGTGTGACAGATGAACAGATCGCCACTGGGCTTTCAACTAAAGACACAGCCACGCAAAAACTGCGGCATGTGTACAGCTCCTTATGGGTATTGCAATTTGTGAAGTCCCGGCCCGGAGCCGCGTTCTGGTGCTCTCCGTTAGAACTACACTCCTGTCAGACGAGACATATACCACGTGATGACACGTTAGGCTCGTGTTGTGTTCAAGGACCCTGACCTTGGCCAGGAAAAACAAGCTTGTTTAATTATTTTGCGGTCTAGATTTCTAATTTTTTTTTTGCGTGTGTTATATAAATTACCTCGAGGGCCGTACCAAATGGTCTCACGGGCCGTATACGGCCCGGAGGCCGGAGGTTCCCCACCCCTGGCTTAGTCCATATCTGATGATGTCACAGAACTCAAGCAAAAATCATTGATCATTGTCGTGACTAATCCAATTATCAGTGCTAGGGTTCATTTTGTTTAAGAGTTAATACAATAATTTAATCAAACATCTGTTAATGTTGAGTTGCATGTGTTATTTACTATATATGTTAGTCATAAATAAAGTTTTATCATAGCTTAAAAGGGACTTATTATCCAGATGAGTACCACAGATTGAATAAAAGATCCTGGCGGATAATTGAATCCAGATCTGGTGTCACGTGTGGAACCAAACAAACACACCCTGTGAGCAGTGAGCACACTATTCCAACTTCCTGACTCTTTGTCCGTGGCTCACACCCACAAAAGACAACGCCCATGTGAAGTCCTTACACACACCCTATGATGGCTTCAAATGTTTGTCAAAAATAACACGTGAAATATTGTGAAATATTAGAAATCATGCCCAATCCAGAGTCACATGAATGTGCTTCAGCATTGTGATTCATCAGTTTCACTTCAGCAGTACACACCACAGCTTCAAAGTCAAACCAGTATTTTTCCGCTTTTTCCAAATCCAGCAAAAGAGGCCAACATATGGCACTGTTATCACGTTGCACACATAACTCCCACATCTTTACCACATACCATTACACAAAGGTATGCAAGGAGGCATGCTTATTTCAAGACATGCTGAAAAGAGAACTGAGAGAACAGATCCAATAACAGTCTTACTGGAGCAAAGAGGAGAAATGCTCCCAAAAGCACCACACCTCTCCTCTGTGGCTTTAACTCACGCACAACATGTCTCTGTGGGGAACAGGCCAGGCTGGATCTCAGCAAAGAGCCCCACCTTGTTGGAATGACTGAAGGTCTGCATAATCTCATCTGGCAAACAATCAGATAGCCCCAGAGATGACATGTTCTCACTGACACATGTGCATATTTCAATTTATCACCAAACAATGGAATTCCCCATCCAAAGAAAGCGTGATTGTTGGGTTTGTTTGATAACATGATCATTGCCACATGCATGTAAACTGTGTGGTTAAACAAAGTTGTAAAGTGCAAATGTAGCACAGTGTTATCATTCAAGTACTACATTATTGTATGTTGTCTTGGATACAATAAAGGGTGTACTGTGACTGTGTTACCGACACTAATCTATTTTAACACAGGGATAATTAAATCACAGCCTCATCTCAACTGACTCTCACCAGCTCACTTAAGCTATTCCTAAAGAGAGACTGTCTCTCGTCCACATCACAAGGAGAGGCTGGGCTCTATAACATGTCACTTTAAGCCACAAACTGTAATCAAATCACCCTAAATAATACTTTGAAAGAGAAGCCAGAGACAGACAATTGCAGTATGGGAGTGTTCTTCTTAGTAAGGATTACTTTAAGCGCATGACAATGTGGAGGTTCATCAAAAGAAAAACCCTACCTAGTACCTCCCATGCTTCAAAAGAAAGAAAGGTGGGAACCTAAATCCAGCTGCAATTACATCACGTGCACAACGATGGTAGATAGGAAGAAGGTTAATTGGCTGAGATTCAAACAAACCTTCAATGAAGTGAGGCCATGTCTTCTCCTCTGGCTCGTCCAACGAGTGGTCCCATTCTTCATCAGATGAGGCTCCTTGCACGCCGGCTCCCGGTGAGCCTGCCAAAAGTGACCGCTTGATGGCGATTGCTTCCAGAACATCCAGGTCCAGTTCCTCCCCTCCCTCCACATGTTGTTCAGTTGGAGGTGGTGATTGATGCCCGCTTGCCTCAGGACTAACAACATGTTTCACCTCGACTATCTCCTCAACTACTACAATTTTCCTCTTCATGTCGGCCTCTTCTGTCTCGGGATTTTTAGACTCGCAGGTGTCCCCCAGGTGAAGCTGGTCAGTTTGGGCAGAGGCGGGTGTGGCAATGGCAGAGGGTGTGTCCTTCTTCGAGTCACTCTTCTTCTCTTCCTCCTGCTTTAAGGCCTGAGAAGCAGAGAGCCTTTTCTCTGTGCAGCGCTCTGCTGCCTGACTGGCTGAATGTTGTGAAACTATGGGAGGCTCCTCTTGCTTGTGGAGGGGGCTGGCCTGTGTCGGAGCTACAGCTGCCTGTGCTGTTACTGCTGTTACTGCTGGTGCTGCTGACGCTAATTCTCCGGCTGCGGGTGCTTCCCTCGCAGTGGAGGATGTTTTTGGTTTCGGAACCTCCCGCTTTACTTTTTCTGCAAAGAGTGGGGCTGGCTCCACCTCCTCTTTGTCTGCCGGGGCCTCACACAGCACAGCTGCTGTCCGCCTGGTTTCCTCACAGCACATTCTTTCAGGAGCCATCTTTGAAGAAACATTCAGTTCTGTCAGTTCGGAGGTCGTGACACGGCTGGCTTTAACTGTGTCCTTGGCCAATGATGTATTGTCAGTGGACAGCAAAGTTCCTGCTTCAGGCAAAGAGGCCTGTTTTGTGTTTGAGGTGTCTGATAATGTCGCCTGAGCCTGCTTTTTCCCTCTCCCTTTCTTCTTTCCCTTTGAAGACTCCTCTGTAGCTTTTTCTTTGGCAATTAGGGATTTAGTCTCAGCTGTGAGTTTTTGAGATTCTGGTGCAGAGTTAGGAATTGCTTGTATAAGCTCTATTTGAGTTTTTTTCTGCACAGACACTGTTTCTACTTTAGTGACAGTTATTTCCTCCGTTTTCACTGGCTCCATGTGAGGCAAGTTGGTATTTGCCTTGTCCTTGGAGTATAATGATTCATGTGTTATTTTGCTGACACTGCTTTTCTCCACCTTCTCTTTCTGTTGTGCATCGACTAAAAGCTCCACTGGGGGCACTGCTGGGACCCTATCTACTGGCAGTAATGCTGCTTCAGTTTGTTTAGGGACTTCCATTAGTGGCTTCTCATTAAGTTGTTTAGGGACTTCCTTTATTTCCCCCCCATTAACATCTATTTTAGCCTGAGTATTATTTCCCCCTATAGGTCCCTCAGTCTTGATGCTGGTACACACGGTCAGTGTCTCTGAGGTCATCACTGTTTCGGGTTTAAGGGTATTTTTAGCGAGCCCCTCAGGGGTTTTCTCCTTTTCCCCCTTTGATTCAGGAAGCTCCTCAGCATCGAAACTCTTGGATTTCTCACCTGGAGATTTCTTTTTCTTTCTTTTTGATTTAGAGCTCCCTTCGACAGCCTGCTGTGTTTCTATTGCCACTCGCATGGGGGCAACATTTTGACTGAGCTGAGGTGAACAGGAGACTTTTTCTCCTAATGTGACCCCCGGTGCTGAGACTTGAAGTACTTCTTCTGCCACTAATTTTACATCTTTCTTGACCTGAGGAGTCTCTTTCACATCTGTGTGTTTCTCTTTTGTGATAATCTCAGTTACTGTAGCATTCCCCTTGAGAGGTTTTGTAGCTTGAGAGCTGGCAGTAGTTTCAAAGAGATGTGTTGTAGTAATGGTAGTTTTAACCTCATGTATTGACTTTGTCACAATAGTAGTTTGCTGGTGTGACTCATCAGTCTTGGTCACTTTAGTATCAATGGGCTCCTGTACCACTTTAACTTTAGAGATCTCCTTTACTGCATCAGTGGACAACACTGGCTCACTGGCCTTACTGTCCGGTGGGGGTTTGGTGGTCTTCTGAGTGACTGTCACTTTGGCAGTTATCTTGGCATTCTCTTGATCTATTTTGCATTCAACTGGGGTCACTTCTGTAGGCTTGATTGGTTCCTTATCTACCTTTTCTCCCTTAGGCTTTTCTTTCTTGACATCTATATTGACAGGGGTGAGCTTAGAGGTTTCCTGAGCAGCAGACGTTGTGATAACTACCTGGGCCTTTTTGTCATCACTTGCTTTTTCAGGTGTTGCCTTGACATCTGCAGGTTTAGCTGGTTCCACAAACACATTTTTGGTCTTCTTTTCTTTGACATCTTTATTGATGAAAGGAGGAGCGGATTCAGTGAGAAAACTGGTGGTTTTCTTAGCGTCAACCATTGTAAGAACTGCTTGGGGCTCTACTTCATCCATTGCCATTTCAACTTTGGGCTTTACCTGTGCAGATTGAATTGGTTCCACAACCACCTTTTTTGTCTTCTCCTCTTTGACTTCTGTTTCCTGAATTGTTGTGATAGCCCAACTGCTTGTCACCATTTGACTTGTCTTCGTGGAAGCTTTTTCATCTGCAATCCTCTTTTTATTTGTTTTGGGAGTAGAGGATTCAGCTGGAAGCTTTGATGTTTCACCACCTGTAGCCACAGCGACAGCAGCCACAGATAATGGTAGGGCTGGTTTGAAGGCTGCTGATTGCACAGTGGCCTCTGCAGCTACCTGTTTCAAAACTGTGCTTTGATTCTGGACGGACATTGGTGCCATTATCTTTTCAGGCACTTTTTTCTCCTGTGGTGTTGTTGCAACTTTCTCAATGCTCACATCAGCTTGTTGACGAGAGACTCTTTTTACCTTGCTCTCCTCCATCACTGCTTCCTCATTTCTGAAGCCGCCCCCCCTTCTATACAGAGGCTGAGGCTGGTCCTCCACTTCCCATGATGCTTTAGGCCTTACTGGTTCTGCAGCCAGTGGACGACCCCTAAACCTGGGGGTCCTATCAGAGTAGGTTTCTTTTTCTCCAGGACCCATCATCCTATGGCGGTAGCCTTGACGCTCAGCATGAGACTCTTGGCTCTCTTCTTCACCCCTGCGTCCAGGCTTAGGGACATAAGACGTAGGACCTTCTACAGTTTGGACCTGTGCAGCCCGTTGAGCAAAGGTCATGGTGGCAGCCGGCTTCCTGGTCCTCTGCAGGGATGCAGGAACAATCTCAGAGGGCAGGCGGAGGTAGTCACGCAGGTAAACAATGCCCTCATTGGTCAGGTACCAGTAGAAATGTCTCCAGGCAAATGTCTCCTTCACATAGCCCCGAGACTTAAGAGACACCATGGCACGCATGACTTGTAGGTTACTAACACTTTCAATCTCGGGGTGTTTGATCTGAGGCCTCTTGTCCTTCTTGGCCACCATGACACCATCTTTAAACAGCAACTCATAGATGGCCCTCAGGTCCCTTAAGGGCATCAACATTCCAGCAACCATTGTGCTTTAGTGTCAGTATGCTCTCTCAAAGTAAAAGTGAAAAATACAATATGAAAAGGAAGTTAAAAAAGACAATCTCACGTCTTGTGTGAAAGAATCCAGTGGCAAAACCGGCTGTCACGTGCTTCTCAATTCAATTAGAAAAAAAATAGAAGTAGAAATCCTTTTTTTCTTACTTTCTTTACCTTTTGTTCTTGCTGATCCCTTGGATATCGTGAAGAAAAAGAGTATTCCAATGCGAAATCTGACTCAAACAAAGTCAAAAGTGTGCTGTCCCCCCCTGCATTCAGCGAGGCTGGGAATGAACAGTCTCCGTACTGCCGAGATGGCAATGACAGAATGGAAGAGAGGCAGCGTGTGTGAGAGAGTTGCGCGAGAGAGAAAGAGAGTGAAGCACACTTCTCAGTCGGCTCCTCCTACCTTCTCTCTGTATTTCTTAGGAAAAAAATGGCATGGAAAAAAGGTCTCACTTAAGTAAATAGTAGAGCAGGAAGTAGGACAGCAAAGGAAAAAAAAACGTATAAGATTAATCGATTAAAATAAATGTGTGTGGAGTGTGCTTGAGCACATGTTCTGTAGCTCAGTCTTTCACGGAGACGCCCACCCACGCACGAAAGCACATGCCTCCTATAATGTACACACACACCTACGCAAACTGCGACTGGCTGACACACACCCTTTGGCGTGACACACACACACACACACACACACACACACACACACACACACACACACACACACACACACACACACACACACACACACACACACACACACACACACACACACACACACACACACACACACACACACACACACACACACACACACACACACACACACACACACACACACACACACACACACACACACACAGCTAATGGGCTGTTCTAAACAGGGATTAGTTTAGCATAAGGAGAGTCAACCAGTTGGCATACAGTACATCTATCCTGCCTTAGGGATCTTTGTTATTTTATCTAGTACAAGGTATCTAGTTTTACACATTTCCTGATCAAGTATCACTGGGGGGGGGTTTACTCTAGGTGCGGCATTCAGATACAATGTCACACAGTATTTTGGGTGTGAAAGGGTTATATTTGAAGGGAAGGTATAGAATTAATTGTTTTAAAGGACAAGAACTCTCACACATTGGTGGTTTGATATGCCAAATAAGTCGAACCGAGGCAGAGACACATAAAGTTATCCTCTATTAATGTCTGTGTTTGTTGGAGGGTAACCAAGTCACCCAATGAAGGAAATGACATCGACTCATTAGTGTTTCCCATTGCAGCTCATTAAAGTGATGCAACAGGCTGTAAAGCACCCTAACGTTGTGTTGCTGCTTCAGACCGCTACCATTCGGGCTTGAATTAGCTTGCAACCAAGAGTCTGTCTTGCACAACTATATAAAGAACTGAGCATTATAGCTAACCTTTTCCTCGCTCTCAGTAACATGAGATCAGATGTCTATCCCTAGATCACTTCTGTACATCTGTCTCCAGTTTGTCTCCCTGTGTCAGTGAGTGTCCTCTCATGACCAAGCCATACTGGAAAGAAAGCTTACCATTGTTGGATACAGCAGAGTATCCCATACAATTAAAAAAAAAAAAGGATTTATTGAAAAGTAGTAGAAGCGCACGGTACCGTGCTGGAACACAGTGGACTAGTTGCGAAATTATAGTGGCAATGAAATGATGCTTTCCTCCTGCTGTTTGAAACCACACAAACTATTACACAGCCAAACACTGTGGGAAAACTGTTTTTATTTTATTTGCCATGGTAACAGTCAACTGGAGGGAGCCAGTTATGACTGGGGAACATATCTGCTTTCACTGCTGAAGCAGAGCAGAAGGCTATAAATCTGTTATCCTGGACAGCTGGACTACACTGCCCTTTTTCAGAAGAGTATTTGCAAAGACACTGCTATATTAAAATCAAATGTGCACATTATCAAAGTTACATAAACAATCAAGAAAATTCCAAAAGAACCCAACTAACATAAATATGTGATTAAAACCACAGACAAAGATTTAAAGGTGGTGTAGGTAAGTTTGAGAAACCGGCTCGAGATACACTTGTTGTTATATTCCATGGAATGCTCTTAACATCCCGATAGCAATGAATATCTTAAGTGCTTTGACAATAAATCCATAACAAAATGTCATCTGTGGAAGCCGTGGCGCTGTAAAAAGCACGACCAATCATTTTAGCCGGCCCGGCTAAAGTAACTGGATGGGCTACCTGCCTGTCAGCCTTCCATCTGTGCACAAACTTATCTCGTGCCCTCATTGGTCATGTGCACGTTCGTGTGTGTTGGAGGAGGGGCTCTGTAAGGAAGTGGCAGATTTTTTCCGGCTGTGTATTTTCAAATTCTAGCGCACTCGAGCTGGTTTCTCCACCTACCCCACTTTAAAAAGGAAGATGTTCAAAATAGTTTTTGGCATTTGTATTTACCAATGCTGTCATGAAAACAATTACTGTCACAAAACAGGTCTTTGACATCTCAAGTCAGACAACGAGGTGATGCCCCAGGGCATGTCTGTACTCCACCTATAGTAGAAATGCTGGAAACCATCCCTTACTGGTTAATGATTCAGAATGAAGGCTGGGACGGGTTCTAAGTGAAGGAGGAAATAAATCCTGATTCAGGATGATTCATTTTACAAGAAAGGCATCCCTCTGTATTTCGAAAACAAAAGTTTTATGTTTTATCTTTGACATGCTGCACTTTGCCTGACAGTGATGGGAGTGGTATCGGCAACTAGTTTGAACTGGTTTGGATGTGTGAATCTGCAAGCATGGGCCTCGGAAAGTGCATGTAAGCACATTTTTCACATTCACTGTCAAATATTAAACTGTACCTACAATGAGGGCTGCTTCTAAGGAAGTGTGGTGACATATGAATAATGGCACATGTTTTTCCTATTGATGCTTTGACACCAGATGTCCCTATATACATTGATCAATATAGTAGGTGTGTCTTACAGTACCTTATCTTATACAGTCTTAGTAGAAAGGAGGTTGGGGGAGATGCATGGACAAAATAAATCACAGACACTAAAAACAGTCTCTTAAATTCCTGTGTAAAACCAAACGTTGAGTTTTCCTTTTTTATATTGACTTTGTTACATGGAAAACATTGTTTGTGTAACCCAAACCACACTCTATTCCTAAACCTCACTAGGCTCTTTTGTTGCCCCAGCATGCGAGCATTTCGTACAAACTGTTTTTGAGGCACTGTTACATTATTGAATGTGTAGTTGTCAGCTAACAGGACATGTTAAACCAGCTATCAGAAACTTTTGAAAACTGAAAAAAGATCAATACATTTCATTACAGCACCAATTACTGTATACACCAGTCAATAATGTGTTAAAATTACTACTTGGGAGCTATCTCATTCGAGGTAATTGGCATCGCCATGTTTGGTGCTTGGGTCTCTTGGCCCCATATCAGTGTGATTTCATGCACTGTTTATGCACAAAGTGTTCAGTGAACCACAAACTTCCCACAGTGACCCTTATTCTTGCTTCAGGCCCAGTCCCTTTTCAACCATCCAAATATTAAATATGCCCGCTTCAAGAGATATACTCTATTGCCATCGGGCAACCCTAACCCTGCTTCTCACAGTGACTCAGTGGTTACAAAAGCTGTTCAAGGTTTGAGGCGGCATTAGAAACATACCTAATGCTCAGAAATAAACTCTCAGAGGGGAGCACTTAGTATAGAAGTAATGAAGTCTAATTTTCAGAAAACTGGAAATGGAAACATGATTTGATTGATTGAAGCAGATAAAGGAGTAATATGACTTAAGGGGAGTGTATCTGAATAGTTTCCTGGTTATTAGTCCACTTCTGCTTCAGTGTTTCAGACCTCCGCAGGTCCCAGAATAGACTTGTCACCACCAGCTGATGGTGGCTGGCGACTGGCCCACTGTAAAAGGTTGCTCCGGGATCTCTTGGCCTGGCACACGTGCCCCCATTCTGATATCAGATCCAAGCCACTATACACACTTCCAGAGAAAGCAAAGGTCAGAGGAGCCTTCTTTACCCACTTATTTATTTGAACATTACAAGAAGTAAGTGTGAAGACAAATCTATGTTGAAACTACAGACATGTCAGTGTCATATTTTAAGTTATTGCCGCAGTTCCAACAGTTGATACGTAGTATAAAGCCAATATTTTCTTTGTGATGTGATTTTGAGATCTTAATCTGAAGACAAAGAGAAAGGCTGGTCCTTAGTCTAGCCAAAATCATGACTTGCACTTTTTTTTATCTAAGACAAATCATTCTGCAAAGCATGAGAGCCCCGACTTTATCAACAAGATGCTCATTTTCATTAGAGGAGATGGCTCCGGCTTGGTTCAATTGGTGAGTGACCCCTCCGCAAGGACAGCTGTGCCCACTGACAGAGCTATGCATGTTAGATCACAAACACTTCCAACCTGGGAACATGATAAAGTTTGAGAGTTGTAAAAAGCTTCATATGGAGGTGGGGCTGCAACCACAGTAATTATAGTTTTCCAAGTAGTCCATTTTAATATATGAATGATTAATTAGTTAACTGGTGCAATAAAAACTCATAGATTAAAATAGGAGAGAAAAGGCTTCATCGACTGAACAGGGTAGCCTATATGCAGGAATCCTGAAGTCAAATGTTATATATAATGGAATTATGATCAGTGGAAATGGCCATGACATGTGACCTTTAAGACCTTTTTTAAGACCCTTTCCATACATTTTAAGACCTCATCGCCACTTTGAGTTTGCACCGGTTACATTGGCGACACATTTACTATATACAGTATTGATTGTCCTTCCTCCTTATCTTCCAACCATTTGGACGCAAACTTGCATTTCCCCATAACGATGTTGTTTAATAACCGGCGTAAACGGACCTTTGGGCGTTATCAAGCAGTGAGCGTGCGACGTCCTGTTCAGATGAGGTCAAATCCAACGGGATGCCATAAATAAACTACACAGAATCACACTACACACCTACGCAATGATTACATTCAGACAGACTGTAGAATACAACCTCTTTGGACAATTTATATACTTATTGAAAACAAGCTACAAAATTTAATACCTTGGAAAATGCCATTTAATACTTTTTAATAGCCTTCATTTTCGCTAAATTGGTTTATCAACTTTTAATACTTTTTCAGACCCCGCGGACACCCTGCTGAAGGACCACTATGGAAAACCTGCATTTACATAAATAAACTGGGTGCATGTTTCAGTCTCAAGTTATTAAAACAAAAGTTGAAACACCCTGGACAACATACTTATTTATTACCATATTTGATGTGTATACTGTAGCATCTTTTTTAAATATATATTACCTGAAATACAAAATAGTGTAACTGATGATATGTCTGGGGTTTTGATGAGTCGGTTGGTCGACCAATTTTGTTAACAATGGCTGGTACATGTGGAGCAGAGCACTTCTGATTGGTGTGGATGACTGACACACAAGAATAAAAACATTTTTTTAAATAATGTTACAAAAAATAGCAGGCTTTGCGATTTGAGAATCGCATCATTTTGAATCGCGATTTCGATTTAAAATCGATTAATCGTCCAGCCCTAGTCTCAGAGCCCAATATGATCAGTCCACCAGGATCAAAATGAAAACTAAATATCGTTCCAGGGCAGGCTAACCGAGGCTAACCAATGAGCACCTGCATGTGTGTATGAGAATGGCCCTGACACCATTTCAGCCCAGATTTAAACTCCCGGCAGGACAAGCTCAAGCTCAATTCTCGCACTGAATAAAAAAAAAAGTGATTGAGGGACTGCAATAAAAGAAAGAGAAACTTTAAAACTGTTCAATTGTTATGATGTGTAAAGAAAGACCTATGGTAAAGACTGATATTGTTCTATAATCGGCTGAAACTGTTAAGTCATGATGTGAAATGGCTAATAAAGAAAAAGGGAAACTCAAGCTGCTGCTAGGGCTGCAACGATTAGTCGACATAATCGACGACGTCGATCATAAAAATTCGTCGGCGCGGAATTTTAGTGTCGACGCGTCGTATAAAAACAATCAGAGAGCCGGTAACGTTAATTCAAAACTGCGCAAATGTTCATTTGTAACTGCAATGCACTACAGGAAGTGCTGGGGGCAGTATACTCTGCATTGTCTGCCATGACTGCATTCTGTACTAACAACAAAGAAGAAAGAATACGAACCATGGCGGAAAGGAGAGAGAATGAGGGTGATGAAGAGCTCAAAAAAGCGAGACCGAGAGTTTCGAAAGTGTGGGAGTATTTCACAGACGACAAGCCAAAGAAGTCAGTGAAATGCAGAATTTGTAAAGGGGAATTGGCATTCCACGGCAGCACTACAGTGATGCACGAGCATTTAAAACGCAAGCACCCTGGAACCGTGAGGACTGCTACTTTGGATCATGGGTAAGTTTGAGCAAGTTAGCCATAGTCATGTTTACGTTAGCTTACATGTTGGAAAACAGAACGTCTCATGGTTAATGCTTGCTAAGCAAACGCTATTTCAGTTATGTTGAGGCTGCGTGTCCACCAACGAGCTGCTAAACAGCGCCAAGCTTACAGCGTAGTAGAGCACACTAGAGCTTTATGGACGCTGTAATTAATTCCAAACTTAAAATAATAATTAACAAGGGTCTGCGAAATTACAAGAATAAAATGCGATTGAATTGATCCTGGGACTGGACAACAGGGTGACATTCACAGGTGTGCAGACTTGAGGTAAAACATGCACTGGAGCCCGGAAAAGGAGCCGTGCCCACAGGAAGCAGAGATGGAGGGTGTGACAGAAATAATCGTTAGATTAGTCGACTAATCGAAAAAATAATCGACCGATTAGTCGACTACCAAAATAATCGTTAGTTGCAGCCCTAGCTGCTGCTACACTTTATTTTATTTATCTAAAATTAAGCACTTTTAAGATGCACATATTTTCAAAAGCTATTTGATTTATTTTCTCTATTTTATTTTTAAATGCAGCCAGAGAGGAACATTACACATATCCACAGTATTTACTGTATATCTGTATAGTTCAATGTTAATTGACAATACATATTGTTGTTTATGAATTGTACTTTCTTTATTTGATTGACAGTCAGTTGTTGATTACATGCAGACGTTGATAAAGCTACAGGCTACTTCAATATATGTCACACTAATTCATAAAGCAACTTAGACATTTTGATGTTCCGGACCTTTGCATGGGGAGATTTTCTCTAACTGGACCTCGTTGAACTTTAGTTGAATACCCCTGATGTAGATTAGTAAATGTGTTTCCAATTGAAACAGGTCAATCTACCGCACTTGTCTAATCTTCCAATGTAATTTTCACATAATGATTTTGTATTTACAGTTGTCCTAAAGATTTAGATGTACGTTTTGTACAGATTCTAAAGCCCTCTGGGTCAGGTTTGCAATTTTGGGCTATTTATAAACTTGACTTGTTGACTTGAATATTGTACCATGCTGATTGAAAGCATGTGAGGCCTTAATCCCACCCTCAGACAACCTTGACTGATATTTGTATGACACAGCATGAACAACAGTGACAATAAGTGCTTACACAGGGAGAGAAAGCAGCCTTTGGAATTCAAGACCGACGAAGCTGCAAGGATTAACCCCTGGCACTAACTGCTCCCTGGCCCTTCTCATGGTAATTGGGGTGATCTAGAGGGGTTAAACATGGATGACATGAAGGGAACTGTCAATCCAAAGTACAGCCAAAAGGACTAAAGATACTTTAAGGGAATGCCAGTATAAAAAACTCTATATACTATCCCACTAAACACAAAACCACAGAAGTGTGTTATACCACAGAATGGATTTAGACAAAGAAGCACTGTGTCAGGGGCTCGTGAGCAGGGTAGGAGACTGAGCGGTGTCTTTGGCATTCCTCACACTGCTGCAAAAATAAATAATCAAATGTTCTTGAAAGAACCTTGTAAAAACCAAGAGGCCAATTACAGAAGAGGGAGGAAAATTATTTGCCATGCTCAGAGCTAAGGAGCAAGAACAATAGACAAAGTAAGGGTCTGAAATCAATCAAGACTCTATAGGAACTGTTCCTGCTGATTAGCCAAAACAAACCTATAAATAGCTAGGCTAGTTAAAAGCAGCTGTGGAGTAAGAAGTCTTTGTTTTATAAAATAATATAAAAAGCCTCTGTAAAAGTGAAAGAAAATGTCAGCGCTACATTTTTGGGCGATCAAGCAACATAAAACCATATGTACGTCACAAGTAGCATATCGTACTGTGAGGAGAGGACTTGGGTTTTGTTTGTGTCACCAGTATACATGTAAATCCACACGGAAAATCTATAAACTGATGTGTGCTTGAGGTAAAAAATAAATTAAAAAAAGACAGACCCTGCTTGTGTTCTCAATTCCACGAGTCACAAATCAAACAGACTTCTCCTTTTCCAGAGTGGAAAGAAGTGAAGTCACAGATTATGCCTTCCTTTACCGACATCACAGACCAAAAATAAGCAGGAGCACCCAAAAAGCCTGCCAAGTCCCTTTCAGTCTAACTCTCTCCAACAAGCTGTCTGTCATGTGTTAGTGGTGGGGTCTCTGTGTCCAGCCTTACAACGCCCCCTGCAGCCACTCAAACTTCCCACTCATGGGGGGTAAACGAGGACGGACTGAAAGTCGGAGCAGTGATGTGATAGATTTGCCATGTCCAACTCTAGCAACAGCACTTACATTGGATAATATCCCAATGTTCTATGCAAAGGGCACCAAAGTATTTCTCACTTTGACATGTGGCATCTTTTTTCCAGCACATTTGAAAATAAGTATATTCCAACTACAGTGAACAAAGCAGTGTTTCTTGCAGTTCTGACAAGAGCAATATAACTCAACTTTTGGTGGGAATTGTGACTACATAAACGCTTTTGTCTTGTAAACAAGTTCCAGCAGTGAGATCTGGAGAGATAATCTAAACCAGCCCTCGACTCTCTCTTGTTCTTTCTTCTATGAGGGCCAGCTCAGCTAAATGGTGGCCAGGGATCAGAATCAGCATGCATGAGATGTATTACACCATTCAGAAACAAGAAAAGGCTTAACTAACATTTTGCAAGAGGGATCCATGCAACCCTGAATTCAAAATTATGAATGTTACTAAGTGGCCACACCTTTTCATGACATAAACATTCATCCAACCAATACCAACAATCATCCTGCCTCCTTTTTCCTCAATCATATTATAGCCGATCTATGTTTGCCACTTACCTTTCTTGGGGCTGAGCCAGAACCGATCACCAAGAGGATCCCCTCTGTCCATGCTGCTTTGATCTGACATATCACGCAAAGGCCTCCAACTAAACGCAAAACCTTCTTACTGCTTTTACCACCAAGACCACACTGCTACACCTTCGTGGAGACCCACTGCCCATCTAGTGCCACAACATTTCATGCAAGATGGGTCTAAAAGAGAGAAGGAATGGGAGTGGAGGGGTACATTCAGGGTAAGGGAGGGTGTTTTTGAGAAAAAGAACAAGGGAATCTTTTCATCTGTCGCCCATAAATGCAGAGGAACATCTACACCATAAATCTGAGGGCCTTGCCAGCTTGAACACATCCTCTCTGGTTCCCCGGATACCCTGAACCATGTCCCATACATCCCACACTTTATTCCAACAACAGCTAACTGCAAGATACACACTGGGAACATTGTTCGAGAAACCTCGCAAATTGCAGCACAGAGATTAAGATGAAGGAAGTAAAAAAAGGGTGGGCAAGAAAACTAGATGGAGAAAGACAGAAGACAAAGAACTGGTCGACAAAAGACACAACCAAGGCATTGGAAAGAAAGTCAACAACAACTCTGGCTTTGTATCTTGCATACTTATTCCTTGGTTTATAGCAAGCAATTAAACTCTGTGTTAGTCGTTAAAGAAAAGTGAGTCAATCGTAGAACTGGAGAAAAGGGTCAAAGAAAAACAGTCCCACAAGAACTGCAATGCACATTTCCATTCAATATGCACTCGATGCAACCATATTTCAAGAGCCGTGAGATCGCAGGTAGTACCATCAAGTTTTTATCAGTTCTGGCTTCTTTCCAATGAGTGCTGATAACCCTAAAGGGTACGACAAAGAGATACAGTTAACACGGAATGTTACAGCCATACACTGCAGCACTTTCTTCAGACTTATTTGATGGGAGCTTAAAATGTCAAAACATAACCCTCCTTTCAATACTCATGTCAAAGGTAACACCGTTGGCCCTTCCTTATCCTTGACTAAAGGAGTCTTGACAAACATGACAAGATAATTAAGAGACAATTTTCAACAAAGAAGCATTACGTCACACATACCAATGTAAAGGAAACATTAAACAAGTCTTAATAAAACACTTGCATGACATGTGCATTGAATGAGTTGCTGTTATTATTCATCCTTGTCTTCATTTTAGCCATAAAGAGATTAGTTTAATGTAATTCTTACACAAATAAATGTACAATCCCTTTCTGTTTTCCATTAAATGTTTATATTTTACTTTCTTTGTTTAACACTACAATGTCAATACTTTCATAAACAGTTACTCATTTCATTATCCAATCCCATTGACTGTACAGGAGACGGATACATTTTGCACCAACGACTTTGGATACTAACTGTATTTGTTTGATCCAGACTCATATCAGCTCTAGATTCAGTTTACTTGATTATCTGGAATAAACTACCAGAAACATGCAGGTCTGCTGCAACTCTTACTACTTTTAAATCCAGGCTGAAGACTTTTCCTTTTGCCACCGCTTTTAATTGATATATTCATATCTCACACTGCACTGTGACTTTTATTCGTATACCTGTGTTATTCATGTTTTATTATCTTTGCTTTTAAATGTGTGTTTTTAAATGCCATTTTCTTAATGTCTTTCATTTTTGTAAAGCACTTTGAATTGCCTTGTGTTGAAAGGCGCTATATAAATAAACTTGCCTTGCCTTACTTTATTGCCATTTAATTTGCATAAAATGTCTTTGGTTCCGGCATCTGTGACACAGTCATCAAACACAGCACAACATACATTTCACACACAATACACGACTGGAATGCATCGAATGAATCATGTTCGGAAATGTTTTTTTAAGCCTGGAGACTTTTATTAAGAGATCAAACTCATCTTATTTTCATAGAGGCAGACTTGTGATCTATATTTCTTAAGTACCTGTGATTGGACAGCATACTTATATGAAAGTTGAGTCTCACAAAATGGAGCTGCCATGAGGTTAGTGAGGAGGGTATAAAATGGCTGGAGCGACAGGTCTGGCAGTGCCAACAGGGACCAGCCTGTTTGTGCCTGTTTGTGACACAGACTTATGCCACAGACTGGTGCCAGACTCATTCATTCAAACACAACAGAGGAAGTATCTGTTTGAATATGAAAACTTGTCCCAGACAATGCAACAAAGTCACATTTAAAATCAAAGAAAAAAGGAAAAACGAATTTGAATATTTGCTCGATGAGTCAGCGTCTGCACACCACATATGGGTGTGGCCATGCTGGACTTTTGTTGCTGTAGCAACGCAGCCCACAGGTTAGGCAAATACCATGTGCTTGTCCACAGTTGAGGTCTCGTGGCCTTACTGCTGCTGCTGCCACGGCAACCAGCTATCAAACAACAAAACTTGACACAGGATCCGGACTGCGTGCTTTCCTGACTGGTTGCCAGTATGTGTGGATTTGCATCGTAACCTGAAGAGCCTGGGCTTTATTTTTAGATAGGCATCCTGATCAGCCTCTAAAAGCATATACCCACACACATTTCAGGTGACTCCTCTCACATACACACACCCTGACAGGTGATTTATTATTTGTACTCTCGTAAACCTCCTCCTGCAGAGAATGAGTCTGTTGCATTCCTTCTTTTTTGAGTAGAGAAAAAAGAAATGCCTGCAGGAGCTGCTTCTTTCACAAAAGAAAGAGTTGTAGTAAACGTATTTGGTGTGTTTGTGGCTGAGGAAAGAGGAGGCCTACTCTCCCGCAGCTTTAGAGTCCAGTTGCAGACAGCAATGACTCACTGAGTCATTATAATCTCTGTAACATTCAGCTTTCACTGAGATACACCGCCCACAAGAGGGCTCTTGCAACTACACTAATTCAGAGAGAAACACAACAGCCGTGGCGTTTTCAATTAACCCTGACTGTTCTTCTAAAATGTAAAGTATTTAATTGGCATGGAAGTATAAAGACTACAAAAAAAAAATGACTTCACCTCCTGAAATCCTATCATGCCATGTCATGCCCTTGGGCGAGGACAGAGCACCGCCCAAGCAGCATAGCAGACAGGTATGAAGTCAAAAAACGCCTGCATACAGAAATGAATGTGAGTAGCTCTGCAGAAATGACACTTGATAAGTCTAGACATTTCCTGTGTGTGATCTTATCTTTGCTCATGGACTTGAGGAATGCTCTGGTTGTCTGAAACACCTGTGCAGTAGAGTATAATTACAGAGTAATAAAAATACTATAAAATGTACCCAACGTGTCCTTTCATGCAACGGTGTGACGAAAATACACACAGCCTGGCATCTACAAACAACTTATCTGGCATGAATTTGAGTCTGTGCTTTGGAATCAACCACAATAACATCAGTGTATACAGCAGGTACCGAGCTTCACCCAGTGAGTGGAATGGGAGACTTTATTAATAAGGACATGCATTTTTGTTTATCCCACAGCATTGTCTGTGAGACTGGAGAAAGTCCAATGCACCAACACTGGGAAATAATACGCCACACCTACAGTTGTAAAATAAAATATCAGTGTTCATTGTTATTGTGCAGCTTCATTGTGCACTACACTGGAAGCAGTAATAAAACATTTACACATTTTCCTTGGACTTAGCGTGTTATACATTTATATGATCAGTCTAACTTTATAGTACAGGCTATTCATATGCCCCACCCTACTTTTTTTACTGTCCTTGCTGCTGCAGCAGATGGCATTTGGCTTTCCTTTTCGCTTGTTCTTATCAACAAAGCTGGACAGGCTTCACATCCTGTTTTTCCACTGTGATACCTATGACTCGACTCAGTCCAAACAATGGGCCGCTTCCCTTTCCAAACTGTAATAAAAACCAGGGACGGAGAGCCGTTGCAACTTTCAACAATACAGTGGAGCCATTTACCACCACTGGCAGAAAAAGAGCATTAAAGAAGTAACAGTCATGGAGAGGCTTCAATAACAGTTTGTCCTTCAGGCTGTGTTGGCCCCGTTGGGACAAAACAGCAGATCAGGTTACAACCCTTTCAGCTCTGCAAAATGCTATTATGCTTCACCAACCTCCCTCCTATGGTACTTTCTTGAGTTTTTGAAGACTTTACAGTAACATGTCCATGAATGAATGCACTGAAAAAGCTGTGGGGCTAGCTGTGTTTCTGGCACACACATACAGTACAACAGAAAATTGTACGAGCAGTGTGCATAAAATATGAATGAGTATCAAATGAATTTAATAGCAGCCAATCCTTTGAAGTAAAAGCTAGACCATCCAGAAAAACGCGATTCTGCCAATGCAGAATTTACCTTTTTAAAAGGCCGCATATTTATCAAAAGGCCGCATAATCCCCGCATTTTTCCACACAAAGTTGAGAAGAAAAAAAAGGTAACTCGTCTTGACGTGACGTCATCAGCTCGCGCATCACAGAATGTAAACAACACTGTATAGAGTGAACGTGTGGAGCTCACACGATAGAGAAAACACCAAAATGAAAATATCTAATCCATCTCATTTACCGACGAACATTTCTGCTAAAGACCGGGCAAAAAGTAGGGGGAAACTATTCTGCACCCCGTGCAACTGTGTGTTGGAGCATAAGAGAAAATCGACGGTGACGACCCACTTTGATTCATTCAAACATTCGAAAATGCTTTCTGCTGCTGCGGACAAGAAAGCCATTCAACTCACGTTCACCGAGGCATCAACCTCCAAAACCCTTTCGAGGGCTACAAGAAACGAGGTGAGTAGCCTACAAGATTGAAGCTGGTCAGATAACGAACGAGTAAATGAAAACAGAATGAGGCGGAGAAGTGTGTGTGTGGGGGGGGGGTGTGAGTGTGTGAGATTAAAATAGCCCAATTGCTTTTACAATAAATAAACATTGAATGTGTTTAATTGAATAGTAAAGGGGTTTAACGTTAGTGGCAGGTTGTGTGTGAGAGAGAATAAATAAGACAGCCCAATATTTTAAAAAATTGTTATTATCTTTTCTCGCATATTTAGCATATTTTGCAACTTTCCGCATATTTCGCAACTTCCCGCAATTTCACTGCATAAAATCACATAAAAACCCTGCATGTTTAATCGCATAATCAAGGATTTTAGCCCGCATAATCAAGGAATTTAGCCCGCGTTTTTCTGGAGGGTCTAAAAAGCAAACCAGTTGGATGACTTTCAACATGTTATACCTCATTTTCTTAAGCGCTCCCATGAGGTGTGAAATGGCCATGGTTGAGTAATTACTCAAAGAAAGAAAGAACCAGTATGTTCTGAAGTAAAAGTGACTGTATGATACATTTCATTCAAATATGCAAAGGGATAGCCTGGACAAGATCAGGGGAAAAAAAGGTCAAATTTAGAGATAGAAAAGATAGGTCCTTAGTTTATTTTAAAACATCTCTAAGATGTAAGGGCTGAAAGGTGTGTATACATGCTATGGCAGAGAGATTGATAGCCACTGTACTGACATGCGCCACCCGTGCACACACATACAGTACGTTCTTGGCATTTTTTGTTGTATGAGTAAAATTCAGAGTAACTGAGATAACTTTTCCGACCCCACTCCACCCTTCATTCACACACCCACACATTCACTTCATCCACATTTGATGGTAATTCACTTTCCACTAAGCAAATATGGACACCACCATCAACAGAGTCTCAATAACACTGACAGAGAACAAACTCTCCCACTCAATGGGGCAGCCTCGGTTTCTCTGTACCGTCAGTTTCTACGAGTTTGTGCATTTAAAGCAAAACAGTGAAGAGACCTGGTGTTTCATTGGGGCCAAGTTACACCTAAGTGTTAAAGCCCCACCACTGTCTTATCAAACCGCGTGTAAAGAGTTCCAGATGTTCTTCTGAGGAAAACAATGGCCTATGAGGGCAAGTCCTGACCCAACCCAACCTCTTCAGATTCCCAAGAACTCTTTCAACACAGCAAGAAGGTGTGTTGAAAGAGTACTTTAGTTGTGTAATACAGAATATCTATCACCTCAATAGTTAAGAAACCAGGTCTCTTAGAAAAATGTGAAGCTCAAGCATCCATCATCCACCTCTTTCATAAAGGTTTTGAATTCATGCAGTACTTATTGGTTCAGATGATCAGGACCATCCTCTGACAAGAATGCAACCACAGAAGAAGAGGCACTCACCTGAAAAAGAGAAAGACAAAACATTAGTGAAATCAGAGTAAAAAAATGAAAAATACTTCTTATATCTCTTATCTCTTATATGTAGATACATCAGTTACATTTTAATCCTCAGGGTTACGTACCAGAGAAAAACTAAACGGGTCTTCCAAGAGTGTTGCATTAGAAGAGCAGTCAGAATGAATAATGGCCTCTGACAATTGCAAATACTTCAGACAGATGCATGCATTTTTCTCCACATGCTGAAACACTCTGGGTTTAATAGTTTTTTCCGACGAAAGAGCCGAGTTACAAATGAATCATTTCGTCTGAACCTTCGGGGAAGTTAATATCAGCTACAATTATTTTTGCACAAAAAAGGGTGGACATTTAGATCTTGAAAATACTATTGCACTGAGGGTTAAGGAAGATTAATCCCTCACTATGAATAACATGTCCAGGAGGCAAACTCAAGTTACCTAGCAAATATCACCATCTACTGGAGAAAAGAACAAAGGCAAGTTGGGGGTTTCAAAGCATGATAGAAACGTATTAATACTAGGAGGGTTAGCATCCACTATAAGCTATTTCAAATGTCTCCCCACACATTAGGGTGGATACTACAGTTGAATAGGTAAACAATGAAGTAACCCCATGAGACTCCTCCAGGTTGTTTACTTACATTAAGATCATTTTTGTATTACAAGCTTTATGAAATTCTGCATTACCAGAACAGAAATATAAACATTGGATAACGCATTGTTCTTTTGTTTAGGTTTAATTTTGTGGACGTAGCTTTTAAAGTTTTTAAAGACGGCTTTTTGCATATGTCTTTTAATCATTCTATAAACCAGAAACCAGAAAAAAATGACCCCATGTTTTCCTAATCATATTTATTAGGGATCAAGTGAAAAGTGGGAGAGAAATTAAGCAATAATGATCAAAATTATATTTCCCCAGTTGATTACCTTCAAAATACTGTAGTAGGGTAATTATTTGTTGCATTACTGGTTTTCTGAAACTATAAATGTAAATGGGCAAATTAAGAATGATCTTAATAAATATGTACTAACGTGCATACACTTCCAATACATTAATGAAAACTGGAGAAAGTCAGGTTCTCATTTCATTTTCTAAACATATTAGAGTCAAATGTTTTTCCACAGGGAATTTTGGAAATCTCTTGTTATAACTCAATTAATATGACAAACAAATTATTAATCTCAGGTCATGAACGATATCAAACATAACCCTTTGTAAAAACCTTCAATATATACTGTATATAGTAATGAAAATGGAAAATGTGGTGTATGCAAGTGCCACTAAATTGGAGATTTACTTTAAAGATATGTTTTGTTAAATTCAATTTATTCTGAAAGTTATTACATGTGGATCATGAGGCAACATCTAATGCTAACTTGAGGAGAATTTAGTACAAAAATAAAAACAGACTGTATAAAACAACTAGGATTTGTATTGCAGAGGTTTTAATCCGCCAGTCTGAAAGATATGTTACGGAAGCAAAGTAGCACCAAACTCTCAATAATACAAGTAGATGAAAAACAATGCTCTTGTGCGTTGTTTCAGGAAACATTAATCACAAATACTCCCAACATGTGTCTAAATATATTCTATTAGAAGTTGCCATTTTTTTGTACAGCTGTCCTTTACACTGGGGTCATTCCCCTTCACCCCCGGCCATTACCACCCACACTGCCCCGCTACTGTGTAGGACATGCTCCACATACTGTCAACACTAGTACGGTTTCCTGTGCATGTGAGTCACAAATGCCACCAGCCATCAGGTCTGATAGTGTTTCTTATTGGTAACCAACACAGTATTAAATCATCAGCTTGTGACATTTGTGAAATATCCTGCTCTAAAATAGGATCCGTGTTACTTTTGGTATGGTTTTCAACAGCTGACTTTCAAAGTGTTTATGGTAAACGCTTATGGTAAATATGGTACATGAATTCAAAGCTTATGTCCAGGATAATAACTTTTTAGTGGGGTGCTTTGAAGTTTTATAGATTTACATTATTTTTTCCTACATTGTCAAATAAATGGTTATTTCTCAGGGTTTTATTTAATAAACAATAATCTTATTTCCAGAAATGCAATATGACCAACAGTAAAAAAAATACACAATATAAATCATTTCTAGGGCATATTCAATTCTTGTACTTTGATGATAACTGACAAGTGATGAAAACTGCTGCCAGAATCACACTTCATATCTTAATTGTGTGAACTCATTAAATAAAAGAGCACTCAGCCTCTCCTCTGGTTCATCACATGGTCATTAATACTAGATGGACTGTCTGCTTCCGGATAGTGACAGCAGTGAAACATGTGTATATCAAGGACATCATCATTTGCTAAGGAAGCAATATTTAATTAAGAAAGGGAGTGTCTAATAGCCTTAGATTTGACATTGGGGTTGCATCCGGCCAGTGTCAAAGGAAAAACTGATGTATCATTCACACAATTTAATATAATCTATTATTGGGCCTTTTTCCCATTTCAAAAACAGACACTATTGTGAAACAGAATGTGCAGAAATGATCAGGCGTACTTCTCCATCAATCAGACTACATCTAATATCTACAAACAGATAACCATATACTGTACATGCAGAATGTGTGGGCAACAAGGCAATTTGTTGATATTAGAAGCGTTCTGGTATTTGTTTAGAGTCCATGCAGTACTGATCAGTCATGTTGAGTGAACAGTCTTTGGAGAGCAACATGAGGGGCAGCATTGGCCATAATGCAATCTTCTAACACATTGGATATCCTCTGACAAAAACTCTGTGTGAATGTGTGTTTTTGTAGCTTCCTTTAGTGTATGTATGGTCTGGCACCTGGTTGCAACACTTTTATAGAAACCATGTAAATACATTAATAAACCCTGCAAGTTGATACAGTATAGCAGGCCCCTTCTGTCCCAACAATAAGAGGCTGATAACACCACTGATAACTCAACTAAGACACACACATATAGAAATGAACCACACTGAACCACTGATAACACCAAGTGAATGGGCTTACAACTTAAACTAGGGGGTAGAATTAAAAGAAAAGGGAAATCAAGGCAGGGGGAGGGGTTTCTGCAGAAACGGTCACCGACATGCACTTCTATTGGGTCGTATGTGATGATTGAGAGGGATGTTTTTTGATTGGATACATTGCTAGGGAAATAAGCAATTAGAGCAAATCAGAGCAAATATTTTTGAGTCTTTTCAAAGGAAATGATGCAATGATGAGGTCAAAAGCTCCTGTGTTGGCACCTACTACACTCTGGTTGTCCACTAGGGGGTGGAGACTGCAATACACCACTGTCGAACAACATCATCTCACACACATTCCACCAGTGAATACAGACTCAGAAATCTGCCTTTGGCTTTTCCTCTCAGTTTTGCTGCAGTCAGCAACCCTTGTCCGTGCCAGACAGACAAACGCCCCTCAGCCAGACACTTGGACAGTAACTCCTTGTACAGTAATTATTCTCACCCTGTGGGAGGTCTTTGAATCGTGCTGTGGCCTGATGGAAGCTCAGTGGGAAATTCTTGCTGGGTAATCCCAGAGAGTGTGACAGCAAAAGGCCTTTTGAGTGATAGAAATCCCTTCTCCGAGGGCTCCGGACTGAGAGTCAGCATCATGGCAACATCACATTCAGCAGAGCGCACAGAGGGTGATATACTGTACTGCTCAGGGTGCTGAAGCAGGGCATAAACTGGCGTATTAGGGAGCCACTAGTGAAGACTAGACAATAAATCTCTGTACGCCACAGTCAGCATCATTCACCACTGAGTTGCACCTCCAAAGGTTTAATCCATCCTTTACTTTATGTAGAATGATGAGATCATAGGCTAATGCAGACCAGTATATTGAAACGGCTTATGGTAGGGCGTCACAAGATCTGTGCTCTTAAGTGCTGCACTTACAAAAGACCACTTATTAGTCAAACAGTATGTAACGTATTATGGCATCATTTTCTTGACGCGTTCTCCTTTTCTGTTCTCAGACGTATACAGTATAGAGCTTCTGCAAAAAGCCTAGAGTGTATCAATTGTATTGTTAATGCTGCATATGGTACAAAACAATTATGTATATATATGAATATATATAAAGCGGTCTACATGCTTGATAGGATTTCAGAATCCCTTGGAACATAATAATGCACCTGTGTGAAAAATTGTGTTTTAACACCTCAGAATGCGCCTTTGTTGACAAGTGCTGTTTTGCACCAGACAGGCTTTTAATAAATGGCAGTACAGTAGCTTGACTTACAGTTCCTGCTTTCAAGTTTTGGTAGAATAGTAAAGTGTTTGTAAGAAGACAAGGTAAATATTAGATTAAGTTTTGTTCATAAAAAAAAGATAGATTTGAGATAATACTTCACTTGCTAAGCCTTTTATATTCAAAGAAAAAAATGTATTCGGAATGGAATCAAGTAAAGCCAACGAGTGAGTGAAACTGGAATTCGAAAAATGGATAAATAAGACCCCAAATTAGCCCCCAAAAGGCTTTGACTAGCTATAGTTTAGCAAACATAGCGTATGGATTTCCTTGAGTTCTTTGAATGTTTCTGCTGTCTTAACTTAGGCTTCCGTCATAGTATGTTTGGACTGATGTGCATTCATATCTCAGGTGATCCACTCTCCAAACACCATCATAACTGGGACCATGGAGAGAAATAGTGTCTGTGGGTTACCTATATCTATAAGATTTGGTTCCTATACAATGTAACCTCTTCTCGACATGTAACCACAAACCCCTGACAATTCCAGGGAAATAACATGCTGAGGTTTGGTACAAGGGTAATACAACTACAATGTGCTATTATACAGCAAAAACAATCATTAGCAGCCTTAAAGCATGTTTCCCTGTCATCCCTGCAAGTACAGACAAGAAAAGCAAAATATGGATGACAAACTGATCCAGTGACAAACACAGAAGACAATGTTCTTCAGGTAAATGTGTGTTGGCTCAAAAAGACAATTGACTTCAGACTCACAGGTCATTTTACTGCATTGCCTTGGTACTTAGATCCATTCTATTCTACAGTACCTAAACCTTTCTATGTTTCACTGCATAAGCCACTTATAATTTTGCTTTTTCCCCTTTTTAGCCAATGTTTTTGATTGGCCTAACAATGTTGCAAAAACTTAAATTGTTACAATTTAGCTAACTGTACACTACATGTACTGCTAATGATTAATTGTGAATTCAGTTGCTTTAGGGCTTGGACTATCAATTTAATTATTTATTCAAATGAAGATAATTCATGAGTTACTTTAGATCTTTCTTTGTCAAGAAATGTCAAGAAAAAAAAAAAAATGCTAGTTGCAAGAGACCAAAAATTGAACAAAGTTATTGATCCAGTATATATTTTGGAATTATCCCTTCATAATTACTTGACTTCAAAATTAATATTGTGGATTATAATCAAATAAGTATAATTGGACCAGCTTTTAACAACTCTCATGTGTAATGCTCCACTATTCCATTAGACTGAACAGCAGAACACTAAGCACCCCCCCGGGCTCCTCACTACTCAGCTGTATTATAATGTATTCATTGTTGTATAATGTCAGAGCTGCTGGATGATTGACTGTAACAGCAATACACTCTAACATACTCCAACCATGTAAATCCCCTTCTGACAGTGAATACCAATCATTAAATGGTCTTCTGAAATATCCTCCATCACATGCACTGTACATATACATGTAGCATTGCAAGATAGGGAATAGCCTTAGCGGAGGTATTCACTCTCAGATTGACCTTCTAGTTATTTATGTTTCTCTTTAATAAAGCATCAATGATAGATAAAACAACAAATGGGCATGTATGTCCAGAAACAAAAACGCACGACACAAGATCAAGGTACTGCCCAAAATAAATCTCTATATCTGATGTTGCCATAAAGCAGTCCAGCTCATTCATTTGCAGCATTACATGGTTCGACTAAATCGACACGTGAGGGTTTCAATGGTATGGCAAAATAATCGGACAAATGACACATTTCCATTGTCTCAAAGTTAGAAGAAGGACGTAATATCGTCCAACCTAGGATTAGGGTTAGGGTTTGAAAGAATCAGACAGACACCTGTTATGCGTTTGCTGCCGCTTTATAGTCGACCCATGTGCAGTCCCACCCACAGCCTCGGAATGCTTTCTCCGTCTGCTCTCCACCTGTATCACTTTACCTCCTGGTGTTGCAACCTGTCTCCTTTCTTTCGTTATGGTTATTTCCCCTTACAGTGCACACAACAGCGTGGCTTACCTTTGCTCGAGCAGAAGGAATCCATGCTGAACAATTACAGTCAAGAACTTTGGAACTTCAAGGGCTACTGCAGCCCCCCCGACAGCTTTCTTTCACAGCTAACTCCCTCAGCTCTTTTTTATCTCAGCGTGTCACTCCGGATCTTTGACTTTCTCTCACTATATATGCTCTTCCTCCGCTCTCTCTTTCAAGCACTTCCCACTGTGTATATCAACAGAATGGGAGTCCCCCCCACCCCACCTCCTCCTTCACAATTCAGAGCCGCCCTCCATAATAATACCTCTGTTCGTGTGTGTGTAGCGCTGAAGTGTTTGAAAAAGAGCTAGAATTTCAGTGCTGCAACAAAGGCAAACAAGGGCGCAAAGTTGAAAGGGGACAAAGAACATGAGTGAAAGAATACAATTAAACCTGGCACAAGCACTGTGTTCCTGATGGACTAATGTATATTTCAACAATCACAGTCACATTATAGCTTTAAGGAGGATAAACGTGAGGTTGCTATGCATCTTTGTTTTGGGACAAGAGGCATTTTCACCATCCAATGCTACGCGTCAAATGTTCTTGCTCTGCAGTCATGCAGGGATAAAAGGGACAAGAGTCTTTTCTCATTAGAGGGACAACAGCGTTACAGATTACAGCAGAATCAGGGGGCTGCAGAATGTAAATGCTCTGGACTAGTGCCACATACTGAAGACTCAGTGACATGGCATTGAGCCAACACTTTACTGCATATGTATTGTGTAATATACTGTACAGAGAGGGTGTGTGTCCATGAGGGTCAAAGTTATATATAGTATGTGTATGCAACAGGCTATCTTACTAGGTCTACCTAAGTTCAGGTGTGCAGTGTTATGCTAATGGTACAAAAGATGTACTCAACCTTGAGGCAAGAACATTACTTTCATACCTTCACAATTAAGGAAAATCAAAAAACAGAGAAGAGTGTTAATGAATGTAAGTAGTAGTGGCTGTTATTTATATAAACAAAAATATGCATTATAAATCAGAATACTTTATTTATCCCGGAGGAAGTTAGGTTTTGTGACAGTTGCTCCATTTCAAAATGCCATAAATTAAAATTAAAATTAAAATAACAATGTGCAATCAAAAGAATTAAAAATAAATAAATGTTTACAAATATTAATCATAGTTTAAACAGATCATGCATTGTAGCATCCCATAATCCCCTCTGTTTCAGCCCTGTTTCAAAAGTGCTGATTTTCTGTCTGTTACTTTAGATGAAAATACGGAGCCACTCCCCATGCCCCTCTGAGAGGTATTTGGTCCAGAAAAGTGAGCGAATCTTTTTTCCTGAAACTTTCAGAATCTCCTTACACAAAGGGGACACATGTTTATGTATAAAAGACATGGAAAAAGTGGATTTTGCATAATAGGTGACCTTTCAATTGTATGGTTTTTGAAAAAATGCTTGTGATGGGACAGGGTAAGGATTTTCTTCAATTCACCTACAACTTTCTCCATTTGTTGAGTCTTTGTTCACTATGGAGGCCTGCGAGGATTTTCAATAATTCAAGTTAACACAGGGTGAGTAATTGATGCAAAAATAATGTGTTTGTGTGTGAAGTATTCCTTTAAAGCTTGTGCAGGTGGATTCATAACTGTCACTGAACGTTTAACAATGCACACATAAGTATTTACTTCATGTAGTGTAAATAGCAGCCATAGTAGTAAATGGCTGTGTGGTGTAAAAGCAGTGTAGTCAAGCATGTGTTAAACTGAATGTGTTTTCTGCACAGGGTTAATGATTAATGCAGATTCTTAAATTGCAGCATAGCACGACACACATTAACCCAACCTGGAGATATCAGCAGAGAGAACTGTGAATGACGTCTAAGGACAAGGCTTCAGTGTAGTGATTACTGAGTCTTTTTGGTCATACAAATAGCTGGATGGACGTTTTTTTCACTGTTTAAATGGTAGCTACTTTAGATGTCTGGTAATTGGACATGAACATTTACTTCTAAAAGAATGAAGCCTTTCTCTGATCAGACCCAGAGGAAAATACAGAAAAGAGCAGTCCTCCACTGGAAGTAAAAAGGTCATTTATTGAGCACTGAGCCGTGTTCCTTGCAGGACACCAACAAATGCATTTCCTTCAACATCTAGTCGTGTATATAGTGTTACACGTTTTTGTTTTGTTTTGTATTGCACCGTCTGTTGCATGGGAAACAAAATACATATGGCACTAAGCTCAGAAGGCCCAGAGAACATGTGCTAGTTATTTGATCCATTAGCTAAAGTCATTCAGGTTCAACTGTTGACAGTTCTGCTGTTTAAGTGGCCGTGTCAGACCTGACCTTTATCTCACCTACCTCTAGCTTACCATTGATAAAAAGATGCTAAATTGGCTGTAAATAGAAAGGATGTATGTTTGTATGTGAAACCAGGCATGTGAAACTACATAGAACATTCTGAACTTTTGACCTATGCTAGATGGGGCAATAAAAGCGTAAAAGTTACAGCCACAATTCTGAGAAGGCGCTTGTGATTTTTGACACCTTGAGAGCGGTTACAACGGGTACGAAGACAATGAGGCACAGGATGCAGGCGACGTACGCAAAGGGTCGAATCACCTTCCTGGGCCAGCGAATCATAGAGACAAGCTGCTTCTGTTGCCTCTGTAATAAATGAAGTCTCTGTTAATTAATTAAAGTATAAAGTTTGCATATTTGAAATTGAAATGTTTAAAAGAAAAAACTTGATTCTAAATATGACATTTTATTCAGCTTTCATGAAAATGTTCATATTCCCTCTTGTTAGAATTGCATATTATTACTATAAGTGTTTTAATTTTAACTTTACATTTGTAATTGTTCATTAAGTAAAAGTTGAACATACAGTATGTGACCTCCTTCATTGCCTCAGGTGAAAACAAGTTTGTGTTTCATATTCAAGTTTTTTTTATAAATGCACTGAAATTCACTGAGTTACTTAGCATAGCTATTTGGCTAACAATACATACTGATTTACATGCAATTAGCAATTAATTCACAGCAAATGATGTACTAAGCACAGGTTACATTTCAAAGCTGATATTGTTTATAGCTGCTCTAACAGTAGTGAACAACGTGTTTAAGCATATTTTAGCATTTTGTTTTGGCTCACTCTTACTGTGTCTATGAGCTTTTCTTTACTGTACGCTACATTCCTAACACTAAACGGCAGTTAGACAAAATTAGCAACTAGCTGGTAAACAACAGATAAGGGAACATAATTGGAACTATGATCAGGTCCCCAGAAAGAAGACTCCAGAAAAAACATATTGTTGTATGTGTGCCTATGGATATGTAATATATGCTAATTATGTCAATGCTTTGTTTAAAGCTTGTTTTGCTGCCCCTAATTGGCCAAACATATTCAATTCTACAGGTTTAAGAACAAATACAGATATCAATCAAATGTCTTCTTCTTCAGCTTTTACTGATACTGTGCGACAGGAACATGTGTTTTCACTCCACTCACATGCTTTTGGGACTGTAAGGGAATAGCCATAGCTACAGGCTCACACACAGTTTTCACTTTTTCAGCGTTCATTATGATTAGGGAGACACCCAAGTCAATTCACAGCTGTTGTTCAGCATGACCTGTACTATAAGGTCTTTCCCCCTGGGTCTCACTATCACCAAAATAGCAGAGAAGGGAAACTACCCATGATGCATTTCCTAGCAGGGATGTGAGGATGTCACAGGAATGTATTTAATTGTGTACGAATTTCTTAAGGGACTGAAGACGGTGTGAAAGCAGATACATCGAGAGCCCCCCGGTGAAAGAAATAAAAATGAAAATGTTGACATTTTCTTTACATTAAATTATATCAATATGTACCTCCTTGTATACGCGTTTTAAACCCCAGTGTTGTTGTAGTACAGCTGTAACATACCAGATAAAGCCTGACACGGAAAAAAGAATAGGAATTTGATGTAATTCCCATGTGGTGGACCTCCAGGAAAAATAGGGAGGAAGAACTATTACACAAGTAAACAATAACAAGTTTCACACAATGCCATTGCCGGTGCCCCTACCTTTTCTTATAGATCACACGTAAGCCAACTGCCCTTTCCAGTTTTAAAATAAACAGACTCCCGTATATAAAAAAAATATAAAAAAATATGTGCAAATATCTGGGTGGGGTTCATAATGATGTTCAGTCATTGTTAATGAATACAACTTTATCTGAGTGGACAATGTGTGCTATTAGGCCCCAAACTTAATGACACTTTCTCTGTCAAAGAGGACTTTTCATTAAACAAGTGTACCTTATTTAATCATTTTGGCCCAATGAGGTACATCTAATGTCACAAAGGAAGATAAACTGTTTTCCTTTAAAAGGTTCTTATAATATTTGTATAACAAGTATTTAAAAGTGGCCCCTTGCATGACGAAACGATGGAATTTCCATTCCAGTTTTTCAAATTCCAAGGTTGTATATTGAAAAAAAATAGTTGTGTCAGTTCAAAACCGAATGATACTGTTGTTTGACGTAAAAGAGAAACGCAGGAAATCTATATATTTAAGCATTTGTTACCATTTACCATTGGAAAGTACTTTAAAATTGAACTTCCTTTACTTCAGTGTTGATTTCAGTTCAAGAAATGTATTCGCCAATGTAGCATCAAACTTTAAGCCATTTGTTAATTTTGCATTGTTTGTGTTAAAGAAATTGAAATAAACAAAGATTGGTCAGTGAATGAATGACTTCCTGTCTGAACTCACGCTGGTTTAGTTTATTGGCCTCTGCTACCAGCCAACCGTGGGAAACACAAACACAAGGATGCACACTGAGGGAAAAGCACATGCCCAACCTTTAGGATCTACAGTTTTTCATTATTTAGTTCATTTATGAACTCAAATTGGTTAAAAAAAACTATAAATCAATTAATGCATTATGATGAAATCAAATACCCGGTATATTAACAAATTAACTCTAGTCTTACCAGCTGCAACCTTAATGTACTACTCATGCTGAAATTAGCCATTCTGCACAATAAGTTATTTTACTTTTTTTTTGTTAAAGTACAGTACATGATGATGCAGACTTCCTGCGTCTTTAAAAGCCTCTTACAACTTGTCCTTCTCTTTCTTTGTGCTTTCTTATTCTTCAGATCAATGTGGACAAGGATACAAAACAGCAACTGGTAATTGGTAGTAGAGCGAGTAAACTGAAAAGCAGATTTCACAACAGTAACAATCCTAGCCCTTTTGATCTCAATCTGAAGTGAGGCAAGAAACTGAACAAGGAGACCAATCTTGATTATATGAAAACTGACCCGCAGGCATTGTCTGTCTCTCACACATACACAGACACACCTGTCACGGTGGTATGCAATGCCAAGGGGCGAGCAAGGTGAAATCAAACAGAGAACGTACTGCCTCTCACTCTGTTGTCAAATCAGTACGCATTCATCATTATCCCATGCTGTGGCGTCTCCTCATGTCTGACAGCAAACACAGGCCTGAAACTCTCCTGAATGCAAACAGTTTTCTCTGTAATCAGCAAACAGGAGATAATGTGAGCGGCCAGTTTGTTACTGGCACTGCTTGTCGTTCACATGAATGCATCATGACAGCGGCACAGAGGGAGACTTCATAGAGTGTCCCCACAGACCTGTAAAAGCTGACATGACAACACCATGTGATTATTGGAAAATTCATATCATTAAAGGCAATGATGACACCCCGTGTTCCATGTTCCCTACAAAATGATATACATATTTTCTTGCAGGGTTTAAAGAGGGTCATAAAATGCAAAGAAACATCCGCAGTAATTTCAGGATGATGTTACAATCCATGTATCCTTTTGAGGTAAACAACGAGAGTAAGGATTGGAAAACTCCCAATTCAAATTCTGTTTATCAAGCTTTGCAGGCTGTTCTTATTCAATGTTTCTAATGATAACTGAAAAGTAATGCACCAACATTTTTATTATGAGCCATGACGTGTAGTGCTACCTCTTTGGAAGTAATTTCACCTAAAAAGTACACGTAGGAAAGCGGTCTGGGATGATGTAATTCACTTCCGGGTAGATATAGTTTGTGTAGGGAGTAAGTCAGAGTAGACGGAGTTTGCGTAGGGAAGAGATCGGGGTAGATTGCGCTTGTGTAGGGAAGATGTCAGGGTGGATGTAGTTCTCGTAGGGAAGAGGAAAGGGTGCATGAAGTTTGGGTAGGGAGGAGTTTTTATTGGCTGGAGTCCTCATTGATGGAGTTTGCGTAGGGAAGAATTTTGTGGTGAACAGTGTTTGTGTAGAAAAGATGTCAGATGCAGATGCGGTTTGCAAATGGAAGAGGTTGGGTGGATGGAATTAGAGTAGGGAAGTGTTCCGGGTGGATAGAGGTGTCAAAAACTTTCTCTAAGAAAAAAGCTGTTTCTGTCCCGTGTAAACCAAAATCATGCTTGACCTATTTTAACATTGACTTGTTGTGTAACTTACGTACTTGCATGTACTTGCCAGTACATGCCGACCCAAACCAGAACACCGTGGCCTTTTACCTAAAGGGGACCTATCATGC